>NC_042615.1:622989606-623214146 GCF_901001135.1 Rhinatrema bivittatum | reverse complement strand
AGAGCAGGGCCGCGCTTAATGGGACGCGCGGTGCTGGGGGGGGGGGGAACGGAGTGTTGTCATCAATCTCAAACACACAACAGACGTGAGAACTTTGCAAGGTCTGGCAAGAGCACAGCGAGAAAAAGAGGGAATGGAGGAGGATGAGAGAGAGGGAAGGGGTTGTGGATGAGGTGAGAGGGGAAGGAAAGGGAAGATGAGAGGGGATGGAAGGAAAAGGGAAGAGGATATGAGTGAGTAAGTGGGAAGGGTAAGAAGTTGTGGAGAACAGAGCGGCTCTGACCGACGTGCTGGTCTGACTGTTGGAATCTCGCCCGTTTTAACGGGCTTAACAGCTTGTATGAACATAAGATATGCCATGCTGAGTCAGACCAAAGGTCCCAGACAAACTCATAGGCTTCATAACAATTTAGAATTCATTTTATTATTTACAAGTCTGATACTGTGGCTGCATCCTTGATTTTTTTTCGTGTGGCCTGATCACGGTTTTGTTTATCAGCTGCGCCCGAGCCGATAAACAAAAAACCCACCCTGACCCTTTAAAACTGATCCCTTAGCTTCCCCCACCCTCCTGAACCCCCCAAAACTTTTTACAAGTACCTGGTGGTCCAGTGGGAGCCCGGGAGCGATCTCTCGCTCTCGGGCCGTTGGCTGCCACTAATAAAAATGGCGCCGATGGCACTTTGCCCTTACCATGTGACAGGGTATCCGTGCCATTGGCTGGCCCCTGTCACATTGTAGGAGCACTGGATGGCCCACGCCATTTTTAAAGATGGCGCCGGCCGTCCATTACTCCTACCATGTGACAGGGGGCCGGCCAATGGCACGGATACCCTGTCACATGGTAAGGGCAAAGGGCCATCGGCGCCATTTTGATTAGTGGCAGCCGACGGCCCGAGAGCGGGAGATCGCTCCCGGGACTCCCACTGGACCACCAGGTACTTGTAAAAAGTTTTGGGGGGGTTCGGGAGGGTGGGGGAAGCTAAGGGATCAGTTTTAAAGGGTCGGGGTGGGTTTAGGGATTGTTTTGGTGTGCCGTTTTTCCCGCCCTCCCCAAAATGATAAGAGAACCCCACAAACAATTTCTTGGGGTTTTCCTATCTGTTTCGGGGAGCCCCCGATTTCTGATGACTTTGAAAATATCATACAATATTTTCAATTGTCAGAAGCACGATTCACATCCCTACTGCATCCTAGTAGTGACTGCTTCTTGTAGCTTGCCCTCTGACCTAATGCTGATCTGCAGAGGGGATATTACGTTACTCAGGTCTTTGCAGGTGATTGCTACATGTCCATCTAGTGCAAGGGTGGGCAATTCTGGTCCTTGAGGGCTCCAAACCGATCAGGCTTTCAGGATATCCTTAATGAATATGCATGGGAGAGATTTGCATACAACTGAGCCAGTATGCATGCAGATCTCTTCCATGCATATTCATTAGGGATATCCTGAAAACTCAACCAGTTTGCAGCCCTCAAGGACCTGAAATTCCCACCCCTGGTCTAGTGGAGGGGAGAATGCTTATCATAATAGCGTCCTGTCTCCAACACTGGCCAATTTAGGTCACAAGAATCTGGCAGATCCCAAAAAGAAAAGATACATTTCGTGTTGCTGTTCTGCTACCTGCTGCATGTGGGTGAGGCAAGCACAAAGAGGCCTGAATCCTGAAGCCTCTCTAACAAGTTTCAGCACCCCCCCCCCCCCCCCCCCACCATAGACTGCACACTAGCTCACACACACAATACTCTGGAGCAATAGCAGATCCCAGTGCAATTAATATCAATATTTTTTATTTGAAAATCTTAATATTCATATGTGCGCAGTTTTGACAGTAATGCAAAGGTACACACACACACACACATATATATATATATATATATATATATATATATATATATATATATATATATATATATATATTAGGTAAAAGGATGAATAATGGCAATATTAGTAATAAGGTGTGACATATAGGTCTTTTTCTGTCTCCCTTCATCTCTCTGGCTTGCTTGACTCATTTCTTTTCATCTAATACTGGATTGCCACCTAGTAAGAGATTATTTCAGAGGTTTGTTAAACTCTAACCTTAGGTGTATGTGTCAGCAGAAAGCAATTGTGTTGGGGGTTGAGCTTTAATCCCTATGCTTGGATTCAACTGTGCCAGAGATAAGGTTAGGGACATAACCTCTACATGCCTCTGTATATTCTCACAAGTACTGCAAAAGTGTCTATATGGGCTCTGAGTTCACTAATAGTCAGACTCAGGTTAAATAATCCATTAACAGTTGCTCTCTCCCAGAGATAAGTGGTGGCTTTCCCAAATCTACCTGGCTAATAATGGTTTATGGACTTTTCCTCCAGGAACTTGTCCAAACTCCTGTGTGGAGCTCTTCATCAGTGAGTCCAGCATGATCGGTCAGCACACAGAGGAAAGGGCCATTATTAGAAATCATAGCAACACACCCAGCTGCAGCTATGGCCACTCTTGGTCACTTTCAGAAATTTAGTGTGGGACAACACAATGCCTAGGACTTTTATGCAAACACTATTGTTCTATTTGAAAGTAAAGAAGGCTGTGATTACTGAACTAAAATGGGCTCTTCTCTTGACTATGTGCAAGGAAAAAATATATATACAATCATATGTTCACTGGTCTCACTAGCCTTGCCTAACACTAAGATGTATGAGGAGATTATAGCAATGCTGCAGGCCCACTTATCACCTATTCTATCTATCATAGTGCAAGGTTTTACTTCCACAAGAGGAATTAAGACATAGAAATACCTGCAGTACCTGAATGTAATCCAGTTTGAAGTGGCTGAAAGGCAGAATATAAAAAATATAAATGAAAAAAAAAAATAATGAAAGCATTGCCACCTATATGGCATTAGATAAAGATATTGACATAACATCTTAGAGACCTGGTAGAAGAAGGGCAGCCAATGGGATATGCTGATACCATGTTACAAAAAAATATTGAAATGACAGAGCAGATAGAAGTGGTGATGGTGTGGTGCTATATTTTAAGAATTCTATAGAATCAAGTAATATTCAAATACTGCATGAAACAGATTTCTCCCTGGAATTTCTATGGATAGAAATTCCACGTGTGACATGAAGGAGTATAGCAGTGAGGGTTTACTACAGTCCCCCCAACCAGGATGGTGAAGCAAATTATGAAATGTTAACTCATATTAGACAGGCTAACAAATGTAGAAACACAAAATTAATGGGAGATTTTAATCACCCCAACATTAATTCAATGAATATCTCATCTTGGCTGACAGACACATCAGGTTCCTAGATGCCAAAATGTCAATGACTGCTGCATAGAGCAATTGGTCCTAGAAACAAGAAGAGGGACTGCGACTTTTGATCTGGTGCAAGGGGTAATGGAGGCAGAGCCAATTAAAAATAGTGAACATAATGCAGTCAAATTTGAGATAATAATTAGATGGAAAATAAATAAAAACAACTGTGATAACATATGACTTTAAAAAGGATGACTGTGCCAAAATGAGGGAACTAGCTATAAGGAATTTCAAAGGAACAGTTATAAGGGTTAAAAATATGTATTACACACAGATACTGTTTTAAAGTATCATCTTGGAAGCCCAGATAAAATGTATTCCACAAATTAAAAAAGATTGCAAGAAGAACAGATGTCTCCCGCTATAACTAAATTGTGCTATGCCTTCATAGCATCAGTGGTTTTGGATGGTGCTCTTCTTCAACCCCCTGCTGCCGTGCTACTCTCTGCCTTAGATGACTCCCCCACCTTTTACCTCTCCACCAGTTCAGGAGGGAGAGAAACAGGTGGCAATGACATACACTCTCCAACTTTTAATTTTTTCTGGGGAGAACTGCCTTTTGCTATACTTCTTCAAGATACAGGACTACATTTCTTATTGCTGATGAATCTGCCAACCCATCTAGCATTCCTTTTCCCTCCTCTTCCTTTCCCTTACATGAGAGAATTTGTCACTGCCTACTGAGGGTTTGGATATTAAAAGATTTTTCTTTATTAGTAATATTGTAATTGTACCCCCATTGACAGCATCACTTTAATGTTGTTGCGAGCGTGGATGCGAAGTCGCTTACTTAAGGGAGATGTAAGCACTTGGGCCACGGTGCGGCTCAGGGAGGAGACCCAAGGCACACACCGTGGGAGGTGAGAGTGTTCAAGCAAGGGCTGGAGCAGGAACAAGGCTGGATCGGATCAAGACAGAGAACATCAGGAACTGGAACAAGGCAGGCTCAGCCCTCCACGGGACCTGTAAGCACCAGTGAGAGCCAAATGGTCTCAAGAGTAGCCCTCTGACCACTCGATAGCCCTCTCGGGCCCGCCGCTTGGCAACGAAGAGTGTGTGAGGCCAGACAGAGGCTGAGGGCAGGAACTAGTTGAGACAAGGAACTCAGGAACTAGGAAACTCAGACATGGAATCAAGTAACTTGGAAGAGTCAGACGAAGACTTGAGGAACTTTGAAGACTCGTGGAACTAGAAGACTCAGATGAAGACTGAAGGAACTTGGGAGACTCATGGAACTTGGAAGACTCAGACAAGGTTTCAGGATTCTTGGAAGACTTGGACAAGGTTTCAGGATTCAGGCACTAGTACAGGTTGAGTACTGCCATGCACACCCGCCCATGGCTAGTTGTGGACCACGCCGAAAGCGAAGCAGACTCCAGGCGAGACAGAAGAAATTTGGAACTGGGAATATGTCAAAGATTCAGGAGAGGCCTGCACCGAAGCACGCCCTACACAGCCGCCAGTGGCTGGTCACGGACAACACTGAAGCAGAGCAGATTCTGTGACATAGTAAGGGCAAAGGCTATCGGCGCCATTTTGAATACTGGCAGCCGACGGTCCGAGTGCAGGAGGTCGCTCCCGGAACCCCGCTGGACTTTTGGCAAGTCTTGTGGGGGTCAGGAGGGTCCCCCAAGACTTGCCAAAAGCCCCTGGTGTTCCAGCAGGGGTCCAGGAGTGACCTCCTGCACTCGGACCGTCGGCTGCCAGTATTCAAAATGGCGCCGATAGCCTTTGCCCTTACTATGTCACAGGGGCTACCGGTGCCATTGGTCAGCCCCTGTCACATGGTAGGAGCACAAGATGGCGCCGGCCATCCAGTGCTCCTTCCATGTGACAGGATCCGGCCAATGGCATGGATACCCTGTCACATGGTAAGGGCAAAGGGCCATCGGCGCCATTTTGATTAGTGGCAGCCGACGGCCCGAGAGCGGGAGGTCGCTCCCTGCGCCCCCCACTGGTCCACCAGGTAATTTTAAAATGGTTTTGGGGGGGGGGGGGGTTTGGGAGGGGCGGGGTAAGCAAAGGGGTCATTTTTAAAGGGTTGGTGGGGGGTTTTTTATCGGGCCATTGGCGCCATTTTTATTAGTGGCAGCCAAAATGGCGCCAATGGCCCGAGAGCAGGAGATCAGTCCCGGGGCTTCCACTGGACCACCAGGTACTCGTAAAAAGTTTTGGGGGGGTGAGGGAGGGTGAGGGAATGTAAGGGTTTAGTTTTAAAGGGTCGGGGTGGGTTTAGGGGTTGTTTTGGTGTGCCGGTTTACCCGCCCTCCCCCCAAATAACTCCCATTAGTTGACACTAACCCATTAACGATTTTTCACCATAAATCCGGGGAATTTCTATTGTATCGCACACTCTAACGATTTTTGATGATTTAAAAAATATCGGATGATTTTTTTAAATCGTCAAAAAACGATTCACATCCCTAGTATTTATGGCACGGCACAGATCCTCCTTCCAGTGCTAATGAGACCCATGGAAGAAGGCGGAATAGGTTTGCCGAATCTTCGATTATACAATTTAGCTTCCTGTCTTTGCTATGCTCGAGATTGACTACTAGCCCAATCACATGTTATGCCTCACCAGATGCTGTTAGAATGGCACGATGTAGCATCCTTAAATCCTCTTTTACAAATTCCACTAAGTTCATACTGGGGCACTTAAGAAACCACCTTTTATTATATACTTGCCGGAGTGCCTGGCTGAAGCTTTGTGCGTATGGGCGGCATAGGACGTGGATAACACCACAGATTACTATAGCACACAATCTTCTCTTTACTCCCGGCTCTGATAATCGGGCATTTGCAAAGTGGCAGCAGCAAGGTCTCATATTCATTTATCAAATGTTTGATTCTACAACAGAGCAATTGCTAACCTCAGGAGAATTACAGATTTGTTTCCAGCTGCCCACACTTGATCATTTTGCTATTCTTCAGGTCAGACATTTTCTCTGCAGTGACTACCCCGGCTTAATGAATTTACCAATAGCTAGAAGGCTTCGTGAGATTTTGAAGGCTGGGGGACCTGCATGCCCATCAATATCGGTTCTCCACAGAGAGCTCACTAAATACACCACAACGCAATCCATACATACCCTATATGCTAAATGGTCTGAGTGGCCATTATTCACATTATCACTCCTGGAACTAAAAAAAAATTTTGAAACCCTATCTCTTACCTCCGAAAATGTCCTTTTAAAAGAATCTCACTATAAATTTCTATGGCAGAGTTACATTCCGCAGTCTCAGGCATTTACTATGAAAATAACGAAATCCCCAAAGTGCATGAAATGTAAAGTGCAGGAAGGAACCTTTACACATTCCTTTTGGGACTGTCTGGTTATTTTCGCTTTTTGGCGATTGATCCAGCGGCAGTGCGAACAACTTTTGAGGGTGACTCTACCCTTAATCCCTAGTTTGTGGCTCTTTGGAACCTTAAATGACCAGGGGAGACCAGTAACCTACCCACCCTTTTATTCTTTCGCAAACTGGCCTGACTGGATGGAAAGTTATTCTCTCACATTGGACTACAGCTCACAACCCAAACAGGGAATAGTGGTTTTCTGGTATGCTTCGCCTATTTTCCTTTGAATATGTAGTTGCCCAAACATTGTCGCTTAAGAAGCATACCTTACACCAACAGACATAGGAAGCTTTCTCATACTTTATTTCCCCTTCCATGACTTCCCATATGGACGAGCAGGGACACATACCATGATCACTTGTAGTAGGATACCTTATAGACCAGAAGGAACATGAAGATGGGCAGAGCTGTCTATACGACGCAACTGAACGATGGATGGTGGAGGGAGACCTTACTACCTTATAAGCTATAAATCTCCACATCGAGCTCATGAGGGCAAAAAAGATGACCAAACCTACATTCTCTCACATAATGCTATCATACTACTCTCATAATATGTTACATAACTTTGTTCTTGGCTACTGTTATCCAATTACCCTCAGAGTCAAACTCAAGGTCTTTAGCTGGGGGGGGGAGGGTACGAACACTGGTATAAGTAATAGTAATAGTGGGGTATAGCTGTTCGATTTTGCCATATATAATAGAATCATCTGATGTTTTTTTCTCTGTTCTGATTTGATACTACTCAATAGTTCCAATCAGTGATTCGTACCAGCAGATAACCAGTGATTTAGATGGTGACACTATACCAGGGATATTGTTGTTAATTATTGTTAATTATTATTGTTTCTTATGTTGCTTGCTCCTGTGTTTGTATTTCCATAAAAACCAATAAATACATTATCCAAAAAAAAGGGTAAATAACCATTTCCTATTCACATGTTCTGCTCCATTCATGATTTTATATAATCCAATCATATCCCCTCTCAATCGCCTCTTCTCCAAACTGAAAAGCCCTAACCTGTTTAGCCTTTTTTCATAAGGGAGTCATTCCATCCCCTTTACCATGTTTGTTAGCCTTCTCCATACTTTATCTAATTCTTTTTTGAGATGGGGTGACCAGTATTGCACACAATACTCATGATGCAATCGCACTATAGATCTATACAGAAGTATTATGATGTTCAATATTTTATTTATTCCTTTCTGAATAATTCCTAGGATTTGGTTGGCCTTTTTGACTGCCGTCGCACGCTGGGCTGAGGATGTTAGCACACTGACCACAATGGCTCCAAGATCCTTTTCATGGTGTTTATTCCTAATGTGGAACCCAGCACTGTGTATCTAAAATTAGGATTATTTTTCCTTATATTCATCACTTTGCACTTGTCCTCATTAAATTTCATCTGCCATTTAGATGCCAAGTCTCCCAATCTGTAGTTCCTCACAATCTACCTGTGTTTAAACTGCTTTCAATATTTTTATGTCATCTGCAAATCTGCTCACTTCCCTTGTTGCTCCCTTTTTTCTAGATCATTAGGGGTAGATTTTCAAACCGCACGATTTGGCGTACTTTTGCTGGCGCATCAGGCGCAAGCAAAAGTACGCGGGATTTTAGTAGATACGCGCGTAGCCGCGCGTATCTACTAAAATCCTGGATCGGCGCACGCAAGGCTATCGATTCCGTATAGCCGGCGCGCACCGAGCCGCGCAGCCTACCCCCGTTCCCTCCGAGGCCGCTCCGGAATCGGAGCGGCCTTGGAGGGAACTTTCTTTTGCCCTCCCCTCACCTTCCCCTCCCTTCCCCTACCTAACCTACCCGCCCGGCCCTGTCTAAACCCCCCCCTTACCTTTGTCGGGGGATTTACGCTTCCCGGAGGGAGACGTAAATCCCCGCGCGCCAGCGGGCCGCTAGCGCGCCGGGACGCAACCTGGGGGCGGGTCCGGAGGGCGCGGCCATGCCCCCGGACCGCCCGGGCCGTAACCACGCCCCCGGGCCCGCCCCGAAACGCTCCCGACACGCCCCGAAAACGCTGCGCGGATCGGGCCCGCCCCCGACACGCCCCCCTCAGAAAACCCCGGGACTTACGCGAGTCCCGGGGCTCTGCGCGCGCCGGTAGGCCTATGTAAAATAGGTGCACCGGCGCGCAGGGCCCTGCTCGCCTAAATCCGCCCGGATTTAGGCGGATTTAGGCGAGCAGGGCTCTTAAAATCCGCCCCTTAATGAATAAGTTACACAGCTTCAGTCCAAGGATAGATCTTTGGGCCATGCCACTTTTCTACACTGTGAAAAGTGATCATGAAGTCCTACTTGTTGTACTCCTCCCATGGCAGAAGCCATGGGAGGTGCTTATCTGCACGGCCGGAGGCCGCAGAAGCCGGAGTCTTGCCTGGTTCCCATGGCCCAGGGCCGCCATCATACCAGTGCAGCAGCAGCCACGCCGGGGTTTCTCTCGTGGCACGGAGCCGCGCCTGTCTTTCCTCCGTGGCCCAGAGGCCACTCCCGACGTCCGCTCCTCAGTGGCCTGGAGGCTGCGGTCCCTGGATTTGGTTGCTGTGTGAAGCCGCTCCCAGAGGCCTTCCTGCGGCCTGGACACCGCCGCTCCCTCGACGGGGCCTGATCAGAGGCATGACTCCTCCTCCTGCAGGGCAGCAGCAGGGACACCGCTGTCCAAGGTCCTGACTTTCCTTTCCTGCTCCTCCTAGGGGGCAGGCCAGCTGTTCTCTTCCCTATTTAAAGGGACAGTGAGGGTGCGGTCCCTGTGGCCCCACCTGTAAACTCCTCCCAGGGAGTTACCTCTCTAGCCCAACAAAAGGGCTCAGTTGCCTTTCAGCCTTCGCCTTGGAACTGTGTTGTTCCACTGCTCCTGGTTCAGTGTTTGCTCTGGATCCCATGTCCTTGTTGACTGCTTCCTGGGACTTCCGTTCCATCCAGCGTCCACTTCCATGGTGGCTGGGACCCAGGTCTGGAAGAACACTCGCTCTGGTTGATCCCTCGCCAGGTTACCACTCTGGTGGCTACTGATCCAAGTGCCATCTGTTCCAGCATCCTTGTGTCTTCAGTGTCTTCTCCAAGTGCCTCCAGTTCCAGCGTCCTTGTGTCTTTAGTGACTTCCATGTCTCGCCTTCCAAGGTAGTACCCCCGGACTGTCTTCTTGGTACTGATCTTTTGCTTGCTCCTTGACCATCCTTGCCTGCCATCTGCCCGGACCTATGCCTGTGACCTGACTTTGCTGATTGCCTCCTGGAACCCGACCTTTCCTTGGCTGACTACTCTGGACTGATCACTTGTTATCGACCCTTGCTTTCCATATGGACTCTTTTTGCTGGCCTCTTGTGACCTCCGGCCTTCTTCCTAGGACAATGACCGCGCATCCTTATGGTGGTGGGCCTACTCCGAACTGTCTCTGCTGAGATCCTGCGAGGCCCACTTGAGACCATCTCCTCCACTACTCCGCCTCCAGCTGGCAGGTGCCCTCCAGATCCGACAGGAGGGCACCTGCCAGCTGCCCCAGGCCAAGGGTCCACTTCATGCGCATCACTATTCTTTGTTTTTTGTTTTCAGTTTTTATTTTATTTTCCCTGGGAACATATTACTGTTTAATAAAGCAAACAATAATGGGTGAAAAATCATTGGAAAGAACGAGTCATTGCATATATCCATCCATTTTGCATAAAATCAATTCTATAATGAAGAGTATTTTAGAGTAGGAAAAAAATTTGAAGCTCATTAGAAAAGAGAAACAATTTATATGTGGAATGTGGTAGAGTAGCCTTATGTATAGTGCTATGTTTTCATTGCTATGATACAATGTTGAACACTGTGACAGGAGCCAGATTTATAACTCATATGTCAATATAGATCTGCATTTTTTTGTTTTATACATGTTTCTATTTTTGTTATGCTGACGTATGTTTGAGGAATGCTTGAAACTATATATTTTTTTTAAGTTTTAGGAAGCATGACTTTGAAAGAATAGAACATTATGTATTATTGTTAAATATTGATGTTTTATATGTTTTATAGCAATTTGATATTTTATAATCAAAAAAAGTTTAAATACAGTTGTGTTCATTTCCTTCAAATTATTTCTTATTGTGACTGTAAAGAGAAAAAAAACATGAAAAGGGCAACCTTTCAGAAGTAACTCAGTACTGAAGAGTTTAGTCAATCATGCCCTATGTCAAAATGGTTAGAATTTATTTTGTCCTTTTATACATAGGACAATAGCAATGAGTGGATATTGGATGAAAGTGGCAATACTTTCATATATAGTCCATGCACAAGACAGACCTTGATGCTTTCTGTTGTGCTTCCCGGCCACACTAGGCCAGCTCCCGGGCTTGCTCACCTCGCTTACACTCCAGAGGGGCCCAGTTTGACTTCTCCCGCTGCCACAGCCAGTCCCCTGCGTCCGCGACGCCGAATGGCGGCATCACCAGGCCCTTCGGGGCCTTCTACCTCCCAGCTCTCCTTATGATGGGGCTCGGCATCCTCCTCAGCGTTGGGTCCGCCCCTAAGCACGCACGCGCAGACCGCCCGGCCCTTTAAAGGTCCAGGGGCGGGAAACTGCTCTGCGGCGTGCAGTGATGACATCACCTAGCTCTAGTATTTAAGCGAGGGCCCGCTCCTCAGTCCCTCACCTTGGCAATCGGGTCATCACCTCTGTGTGAGCTAGTTTACCGTTCTTGTTCCTGTGCTTGTTCCAGTGTTCCTGCCTTGCTCCTGTGTTCCCGTGGTCCTTCCTGTGCTCCAGTATCTGTTCCTGAGTTTCTTCATTCCTGAGTCCTGTTCCTCGTCTTGCTACCCAGGTAGTACCTTTTCGGACTGATACCTGGTACTGACCACGGCCTGCCTTTGACCACGCTCGGACTGATCCTTGGAACTGACCTCTGCTTGCCTTTGACCACGCTTGGACTGATACCTGGAACTAACCTCTGCTTGCCTTTGACTATGCTTGGACTGATACCTGGAACTGACCTTTGCTCACCTTTGACCACGCTCGAACTGATACCTGGAACTGACCCTCGCTTTGGCTGACCATTCTCGGATGGATACCCTGGCTTTGACCCTTGCGCTCCATTTGGACACTCTCTTTGCCCCTCCCATGATCACCAGGTCTGCCTGCTTTGACACTACCCGCGACTTTCTTCGAGCTGGACCACTAGGCGCTGCCTATCCTATCCGGAGGACCTTCAGTTCCTGTCTTGTTCCAGTGGTCTCTGGTACTCTCGGTTCCAGTCTAGCTCGCCTGTTTTCTGACAGCCATGCAACTCTTCTCTTGGTGGGCCCACCTCTCCATCATCTCTTCGGGAGACCCCCAGAGGCCCACCTAAGCCCAGGCAGTCCGTGAATCCAAGGGCTCAACCCATGGAGCCCCCAGACTGTTATTGGTGAATTTCCTGTTAGCCTCTGTCTCCTTGTGTGCTCCGCCTCCTGGTGGCAGGCGCCCTCTGGGATCCCTCAGAGGGCCGGACTAATCCTGCGCCAGGCCAAGGGTCCACCTCCAGCGCAACAGGTTGCCAAGGCCATGGACTCCTTTCACAAAATACTCGGTGTTGTATATTTCTCAATTAGATATTCACTGATAATCAAATCAATATTTTTGGTGATCCAAAAAGGATCTTTTTATTTTTATTTTTTCAGAAAAAATTTTTTGGAAGATGTGAATGGTTTCATACGTTGTATCCGGCAACCCCCTTGGTGCCTTTGTATGAAACCATTCACATCTTCCAAAAAATTTTTTCTGAAAAAATAAAAATAAAAGATCCTTTTTGGATCACCAAAAATATTGATTTGATTATCAGTGAATATCTAATTGAGAAATATACAACACCGAGTATTTTGTGAAAGGATTGTAGGGAACACTTGGTGTAGAATATCTTTTGAATTAGAAGGCCATGGACTCAGCAGAGTCCTCCGCCGTGCAGGCTATTCCGGGCCTGGCTACACGTATCCGGGAGCAGCAGCAATACCTCGAGGTATTGGCCACCTCGATCGAAGAACTGCGATTCCAACTTGCAGAATCCACTATGGCCAACCCTGGGACTCTTTCTAACAGTGCTGCCTCTGTTCATCGCCCTCCCGGGCACTGCTGGCCCTCCCAGCTCCTCCCCGATTCAATGGGGACCCTCGGCTTTGCCGAGGCTTCATTAACCAGTGTTACATGCAATTTGCGCTACAACCTTCCTTGTTTCCAGATGAAGTGACCAAGATTATGTTTATTCTCTCATGTTTGGAGGGAGAGGCCCTAGCATGGGCCTCCCCACTTTGGGAACGTTCTGATTCCTTACTCCAGCAGCTCCCACATTTCATTTCCATGTTCTGACACAGCTTTGATGATCCTGGCCGATAGGCGATCGCAGGACACCATCTCCTCCACCTCTGCCAGGGTTCCCATTCCCTCACAGAGTACACCGTGGTATTCTGAACCCTGGCAATGGAATTGGGATGGCAAGAAGACTGCCTGCGGGAACTTTATCTCGAGGGCCTGTCTTCCACCCTAAAAGACGAACTGGCAGCCCAAGAGATTCCTGCATCTTTGGAGGACCTCATCTCCTTGGTCGGACAGATTGACCACCGCCTCCAGGGACAGCATTGGGAAGGAAAGGTCATACGAAGAGCAGTCCTGGAACCACCTCGGTCCGCTAGCCCCAAATCAAGGGCACCACCGGAGGTCACCCCGTCACAAGAAGAACCGATGCAGATCAACCGTGGTCGTCTTACTCCCGAGGAATGCCTCCGAAGAAGGACTACAAAAGGACCATGGCAGCAAAATTCAAGTAGCAGGCAGCAGACCAGGACTGGAGAGTGCAGTGTGGATGGAGCAGCAGAATGAGATGAGACAGCAGCATCCCCAGGCGATGATACAGCAGCATTGTGGCAGCAGCAGGATGACATGAGATGAGACAGCAGCAGCCCCAGGTGAAGAGACAATAGCATGGAGGCAGCATCAGGATGAGATGAAAAGAGACAACAGCATGGAGGTAGCATCAGGATGAGATGAAGTGACACCAGCAAGGAGGCAGCAGTAGCATGAAATGAGATGAAATGAGATGAGACAGCAGCACGGAGGCAGCAGCAGGATGAGATGAGAAGAGGCACCAGCAGGAGAACCAAAAGACCATATCAAAGAAGCAGGATTATGGGCAGAACATAGAGGAGGGCACAAGAAGGAAGAATCAGAACAACACTGGAAAGCTGGCACAGGAACTCTGTAGTGAAAACACGCTCAGTAGTCTTCTATCAAGCTGGCACAGCTATACAAAGGACTGGCCTGGCTTGTTTGGACAAGTCATCTTTGAGTGAATTTTTGGAGCATTTACAACCGTAGGCCTCATGGGCTTTTCCTTCCCAGGGCTTTTTGATGGTTGGGGGTGGCATTTCTTTGGAGGACCTACCCCTGGCCATCCTGAGATCCGGAGACTGCTGCATGGAGTGGACTCCTGGGAGGATGGTGATGGCATGGGTGCAGGCTCTGGCAAACATTGAATGAGTTGAGAGACCGCTGTGGTCAAATTATTGATTGAAGTGGATTTGGTAATTAAGCCCTATGTAAGAACTGCCATTTGCTGCTGCATGGCATTGGTGTGGCTGATCTGAGCCCTCTTTATCCACACCATCTCTGCCCATATATGGTGAAAATGTAGGCCAAGCTCTTCTCAATGCGGTCTAGTGTGGTCTGTACTGTAAGATCCACTGCTAGTGCTACAGATAGTGGGGCTGGTGATGCCCCAATGCCGACGTTAGCCAATGTTTCCCCCTCAGGCTGTCTCAAGGCACATTTTTAAATCATTGCAGAGTTCAATGCTTCTTCACCACGGAACAACCGTTGCTGACATCTTTGCCATTTAGCTCTTGAGTTCTGACATTGGGGCTTTTAGTTGTAGTGCTCCAGGAAAGAAACAAGTGGCTGAACATTTGAGTACACTAGCTGTTATAACAAGATAAATCCTCTTTTTGCAATATCTGTTCTTTAGCTCCTAAGCTTTGCATATTGGGACATTTAGCCCTTTGGTTTTGATACCGGGGCTTTCAGCATTACAGCCTTGAGGAATGCAGTATATGGCTGAGCATTCAAGTGCACAAGCTGTTATAACAAGATCATTTCTTTTTTTGAAGTATTTGGTATTTAATTCCAAAGTTTTGGATTTCAGCTGCATGTTAGCTCTTCAAGTATAAGTTTCAGAATGCATACAGTGATCATACAATAAGTGTATTTCTTAAAGTGGCTAATTTTTTATACAAAGAAAAAAAAAGATGAAAATAGAATAAATAGATTTTTTAATTCTTTTGAATCGAAATAAAAGAATCAAATATGGAGGTTTTTTTAAGACCGATGATTTAATTACCTATTTGATATGTGTATTGTGTTCCACAGAGAATTTTGCATATGTGGTTCTGAGGTCTTTTTCCTCCTCATGTCAAGTTTTCTTCAACTCACATTGGTTAATTTGTAAAATTTCAAACATTTTTTGTGAAAGTCTTTTTTTGATTTTGGTTTTCTGTTTTGTGCTTTCACTTACCTGTTACCATTGGAACCATGAAGGTTATCCCAGTCCGGTTGCCAAACAGCAGGTAGTAATTCTGAAGGATGCCAGCAATGAGCTGCTTGTTGTCCTCCAAGCTGAACTTGTAAGCACATAGACATGGCCAACCTGCTGCTTGGTTGCTGGAGGATCGATTGCCACTTCCATTTCTGGAGAGGTGTCACTATCCTCACTCTTGCTCCCCATTCCCTGCTCTGCTTCTTTCCTCCCTCCTCCTGCACCTGCCCTGACAACCCCCCCCCCCTCTCTTTCTAGCCCTACCCTGATGTCCTCCTCCTGCCATACTCACCTGCCTAGCTCCTTCCCCCTCCTGCCTCATCCTATCCCTTCCCTCCTCCCTATCTTTACTCCTATTGTCCCTCCTCCTCCTCCTATCACTCCTTCCCTCCTCCTCCTCTCTTCCCTCCTGCCCTTCTCCTCCCTCCTCTCCTATCCTTTCCCCATGCCTTCCATTCTCTATCCTCTCCTGATCCTCACCACTCCTCTCCACACCATTCCTCCATTCCTCACCATATTTCACTCCTTCTCCACTCCTCATCTCACCTCCACCATCACCTCTCCTCCCTCCTCCTCTATTCCTCACTATTCCTTACTACTCTTTCACTCTTCACTCCTCCTACATTTCTCCACTCCACCACACAAAGGAACAGACAAACTAGACAAACATACAAAAACTTCCATACACAGATAAGACTAGAAACAAAGGTAAAGGTAAATGGATGAGAACACTAAATAGGACAATTCACTCAGGTAATCACATGAAAAAGCTCCTAAACTCCAACTAACCACTAACCACCAACTCACCTCCTCTCCTCTCTCTCCAAAGCCTGACACATCCTCAAAAAGGCAGCTGCGGGAAGACTGTAAATCTAAACAAAGAAAATAAAGCGCCAGATGTAAAATGATACGCATTGTGTAAAATGATGTGCGAGGTGTTAAATGATGTGCATCGCGGATTTGCATCATGCAACGCAAAAAGATATCATGGACACAAAATTTACATATGCAGTGCGGTATGTCATTAATTTCCCTAGCCATGTCCATCATTTTATTGTGGCCTGTGAATATGCCATATTTCTGCTTTATTTATAGCAATTTGATGAATCTAGGCCTACGTTAGGGATGTTCTGGAGGCGCACCTGGGAAAAGATGAGTTAGCCAGCTAAGGTAACTGGCTTATTCCGATACTCAAAGTTACCTGGATAACTTAGCTGGCTAAGTCTAGTTGGCCCATAGACCTGTACTAAAGTTAGCCAGTTTACGTTAGCTGGCTAACTTTGAGATTTAACAATGATATCTGTCCAGTGTTCTCTCAGCCTAGCTGAATGTTACCCAGGTAGAGAGTCCATCAAGCTAGGTTGAGAGAACATTGTACAACTCTCATTGTTGTGTGAGTTTCCTCACTCCGAAAGACAACAAATCTTCACAAGAGTGCACTGTTTTGTTCGTATGTCTCACTCTGCATGTAAAAGTGACCCCTAACACTACTACCTAAACCTCACCTTGAGTTACTATGTGGGCCTCCTATAGTAGCATAAATAACTAACTACTACACAGGCCTCATAGATAGTCTCTCTCTCTCTCTCGATAGGAAAATGTAATTATTGTGGTATTATTGCAAAGTGTGAAAAGTTAATGCACTGTGCAGTAATACCTATGCAAAGCACTAAGATAATACATATTGTGATAAATAGGCTATTACCATAAAACACACCCCTCTTCCTATCACATGCAACATTTTGATAAATCTAGCTCTAAATTTGCTATCCAGAGTGTGTCTGAATATGGACCTCTATATTTCTCAGATGCCAACAACTCTATCCTCTGCCTACCCCTTTCTCCAGCATGACACATGTATAAGCCCACCCTCAGGGCACAGAAAATGATGGGAGAAATTTCCCTATTGGAGTAAGGGTCCATCTCCCAAATATGTTTAGTGGGTTCAAAATTATGGTCATGCAGATGGTGAAGTGGACCCAGATAGAAACAGCAGGGGTAGCTTAAACTCTGCTGACTGGTCAGGGAGAACACCAGAATCCTCCCCTCCATGTACCCTGGTCCCTATAACTATCCCTTAGTGCTGACCTAAATACAGCATCAAACAAAGTTGCATCACTATCAGGTAAACCCAAACTCTTAACTTTATTTCTGGTTTTCAAACCAGCCACAATGTACAGGAATAACATGGGGTAGGAATTTCATCACTGAATACTGAATTCCTGGGCTTCAACAGCCAGAGTAAATCTTCCCCATAGTATACCATCTGGTACCCCAAGGAGTGAAAGTACCACTCTCTCAGCCTTCACTTGAACAGGAATTAGATCTTCCAACTCCCCGTATCAAACATTTTACTAGAATATATGGATTGCATTCCTTACTGTTCCATATACCCAAATTCTCACACTTTTAGCTACACATCTTTTTGCATTCCAACCCACCCCATACACATGGGCCAGGTATAATACTCCCCTCATTTTTCCCTTCTCTTCAAATACCAGACTTGTATCCGTATGGGACGGGAAGATTACAATCTTAGGGGGTAATTTTCATAAGGATTTACACGTGTAAATGTAACTGCTATTGTAGCAATTTTCAAAAGCCATTTACTTGAATAAAGTGCACTTACGTGAGCAAATCCTATCGACAATTCATGGCATATATTGTAGCAATTTTCAAAAACCCACTTACACGAGTAAAGTGCATTTACTCGAGTAAAATCCAGTTTTAAGTGAGTAAATGCTTTTTAAAATCAGGCCCTTAGGGTCTACTCACAACTCCCTGGCCATGCGACCTTCCACTTGAAATTCTCCACTTCTCCTATCCAGGAACGCACAGGTCTGCCTGGTATCCTCCATGCCCTAGAGCTTCCTGGTGCACGCCTTATTTCAGAACAATCTCTTACTTCCTCCTGGGCATTTCTTCAAGGGGAGGAAGCTCCTCTTCCTCACACCCTTGACTTGGGCCATGGACCTTTTCCCTTGAGAGGACAAGTCCCTCCAGAGCCCATACTGGGATGGTCCCCAGGCCTACCATCCAGCTACTCCAGGTCACTACATCCTGAAGATCACTTTCACTGAGACTACAACCTAGAAAAGGGTAGATCCCTGCCAAATCCTCTCAGCTTTATATCTTCCAGGAACACATCTTCCATCAATCACCTAAAACCACAGTCTTATGGGGACCAACAGACCACTCCATATTCACAATATTAAGGTTTCATATAGACCTTCCCCACAACAAATTCCATCCTGGCGTCATGCAGTGGTATTAAACACTCAGTTAATATATTTTAGATTAACCTTAACCAATGGGAATCCTGGGTTCTCTACCACCCAAAATATCTTGTATGTGTGGTCCCCTTGGTCCAAATTATGGATTACCCCTATGCTTGGGGTGAGTAGTATCACATAAGAAATTATATTTACTAATATGATTTATCTTTGGGTTTGTAGACTGAGTGGAGATGAGACAAGATCCCAGTCACCCTGATCCCACAATTCTGTGCCCTTCCCAAACAACTTCTCACTTGAGGTACCGCAGACCAGATACAATCATCACTCCACAATAAAATAGTAATTAACCTTTTATCTATTATTATGTAAGTAGACAGTAAATCCAACCAGAACATTAAATGGGAGAAGTACAGTAGTGAAGTATAATATAAACTTTAGTTTTCTTATTTTAAATCAAGCAGTGCAAAAATAACACTGGATATGGCCTGTCAGCCAGGACAACCAACATACTCATATGGATAGTAAAAAAATAAAAATAAAATAAGGAACGCTAATAGAGAAAGAATGGGGGGAAAGCAGTGACGTACACAGTTTTTAATAATTGTCCTTATCCCTGAGTACTCAAAAAAAGGGGGAGGGGAAACACCCTAATCTCACCAGTTTGTAAAGGGTGCACCCTGTCCCAAACACAAAATTGTGTGGAAGAAAAAACAAGAAAATGAAGAAGTCCCTCTTGAAATTGAAGCTGGCGAGATGACAAACCGAATAGATGAGTAGTACTGCAGTGTGTGAAAGGTCTCTCTCTCCTGGAGAGCTTCCCGAAATGGTATACTTGGTTCTAAACAGAAAGCTGTCCTGGTTTCAGTCTCTTACAGAATTACCATGGTCCATCAGCCCTATCTCGTGTGTCTGTACCTGCCAGCAAGGGTTTATGCTTGACTTCGGCTGAAAGGCTGAAGCAGTTAAGATCAGATACTGAATTTGAGAGAAAAGACAAGGAAATAAACCTTCTCCCTCCTCTGCTGTCTATGTAGTGCTGTTCTCTGGGCAGGCTAAACAGTGCAGCCCTTTTTTCAACTTGTTAGCACTGTGAGTGCTGGATGTTGGTTCTTGCAGAACATTTGTCATTCGCAGGAGTGTACACAGGGGTTTTTGATGAAATTTTATATTCCTTCACCTTGGCCCCAGCGGCTTGCCGTCTCTGCAGGGTTGAAAACCCCTTTTTGACAGGTCCAAAACAATTCACTCAAGCCCAGACACAACTCGGTCCATATTGTAAGGCTTCAAAACATGATAATCTTGTGGGGACAGAAACCTAGTTTATAGTAGCTTGCTACATATGATTAAGACAGAAAAGGAGCACTAGTTTGGGGGCCTTCCCCACTTGTGCTTTACCTGGGCTTCCCTGGATTTGGTAAGAGGGTACCATAGATGTTGTGCTCAGGGGTGGACCCTTGTCCTGCAGCAGTGGAGAATGGCTCCCTGGTAGGGACCAGGAAGCACCTGCCCCCAGGAGGTGGAGCACTAGAGGAGACAGAGGCTAGGATGAGCTTCACCACTGGAAGCTCTCGGTCCCCCCCGGGAGGAGCCCATAGGGACCCGGGCCGCTTGGACATAGGTGGGCCTCGCAGGGTCTCTTGGATAGGTAGTAGACAGGCGTGCCCACGGACAACAAGGGAGCACGGTCGGACTCGAGGCTGTAGGTCTGATGGAGCAAGGAAGACCAGAACAGCGCAGGTGATGACAAGGCAAGGGACAGAGCCAGAATCAGAGACGTGGTCAATGGCAGCCGAGGTCAGAATCCGAGGATCAGTCCAAGGAGTAGTCAACGAGGCAGGGGTCAGGTTCTGGAGGTCAGACGAGGTCACAAGGCAGGCAGAGGTCAGGATCCAGGCAGCAGACAGAATAGTCAAGGAAAGGCTGAGGTCAGTACCAGAGAGACAGTCCGAGGGTACTACTTGGGGAGACGAGACATGCGGACACTGGAACAGAAGGACGCTGGAACAAGGCTGGAACGAGACTGGAACAAGATTGTGAACGCGGAGTCAAACTAGTACACAAACAGTGTCGACCCAATTGCCAAGGCAAGGAAGTGCAGGCAGAAACTTCCTTATATTGGGCATTCAATCAGGGTGCGCCGCGGAGCTAGAACCCACCCTTGGCCCTACAAGAGACCAAGCAGAGCGCGCGCGCATACGTAGGGGCATTGCCAACGCCACTGAGGGCGTGAGGGATGCCGGGGCCTGGAGGAGCTTGCGGCTCCCATTGGGGAGGCCAACCCGTGACCTGCAGAGGAGCCAACGAGGTGAGCAGGCCCATGCACAGACCGGGTACGGACGGGGCGCGTAACAATGGAGATATCAGAAGGGAGTATCATATCCAAGCTGGCCCTTCAATTCGATTGTGGGGTAGAAAAGAAAGAGCACTTTGGAAAGGAGAAATAAATCTGAGCAGGTACATTTATTCATTTACGTAGAGTAACTTAGTAAATAAATAAGAGCACAGTCCAACAGTTCTGTGAAATATTAAAGCTGCTCCTGAGTGTCACGAAGGTGCCTCCATCAGTGCCCTCCCAACTGTGAAAACTTCACTGACACTTCTTAAACATAAATATAGGTCTCTGTATGTTCCCAAATGAATTTTAGCAGCTCCTTTGATTCTTCAAAATTACAGGTCTGATTGTTCAGTGTTACCTGCATCCTGGCTGGATAAAAAAAAGTCCATATCTGACTTTCAGACCTCTCAGCTGATCCTGCAGTCCAAGACACTTTTTATTTCTTCTCTGTGCAGTGGCAAGTTTAAGACCAGGCAAAATTAGAATATTTTTTCCTTCAAACTTGATAGGTATTATCAGTTTGGCCATATTTAAAATTTCAAACACCTGTGGATATCAAAGAATTCAAAGCTCCATAGGTCTAGGAAATTTCCAGTTGGATATTTTTTATGTTGGAACCTAATGTACTCTTTCAGTTTCAAAGTCCTTGCTGAATTTGATGTCCAATGTCTTAGGTAGGAAGGACTCCATAATCTGAATTGGTTCTGAATTCTCTGCACCCTCAGGAATTCCAAGGATTCTCAAATTATTTCTCCTGCTACAATTATTCATATTCTCAAGGTTCCTCTCCACAGCAGTGTTTGGTTTCACTTTAACTTGCAACTGGCTTAATCTTTCCTTCAGATCAGATGAATGCTGTTCTAGGGCAGATATATTTTTCTGAAAAGTGTTTAAAGGCAAAAGTCAGCTGCCATCTGACTTTTGTCTTTAAACATCTCTTTCAGGGAATGCAATTCATTCAGTAACACTGTTTTAAAGATTAATTCCTCACTTTTACCTGGTACCGTCTTGTGTGGAGATGAGGGCTCCTGTTTAAAGCATTTAACTCCAGAATTCACAGTATATGAGGCTTCACATTTGCTTGCTTTAAACAAGTTTAAAGAGTGAAAGTGATGAAAATGAAGAGGAAAATAGATAGTGGGAAGTACTGATATATTCTCAGAAAATCCTCACAGTGTTCCTTCCTCAAGCGACCATTTCTTGACTTGCTCGCTGGCATGCGCTTAGGTCAAGAAACAAAGATAAAGACCAAAATTGCCCATCCAGTTTGCTCAGAAATGTATTTAGGGTTGTAAATGCTGTTTTATACAGATTACTCCCATGCATTCTTTTTAAGGTTGTAACTGCTGCTTCTTTCAGGTTATCCCCAAGCAGGCAAGGTTCTGCCAGTTAGTCCAGTGCTTCATTTCAATCCTCTTGCTACTAGAGATCCTCAGTGTTTATCCCACTTCCTTTTGAATTCTGTCATTGTTTTTGTCTTCACCACATTCTCCTAGAGAGCATTCCAGGCATCTACCACACTTCCTATGGAAAATTTTTCCTGACATTCCTGAGTTTATTTCCTGATGCTTCATATCAGGATCCCTAGTTCTATAGCTTCCTTTCCATTGGTAAAGGCTTGTTTCTTATGCATTTTTAATATATTTAAAATATTTAAAAGTTTATATCATATCCCCCCCTTATGTCTCACTTCTTATTTCTATTGATACAGATCCTGTTCCATTTTGGTTATCTTTCTCTGGACCGCTTCTTTCCTATCTCTATCATTTTTTAGATATGGTATCCAAAACTGAACACAGTACATCAGGGGATATCTCATCAATGATCTGTACAGAGGCATTATTCCCTCCTTTTTCTTGCTGGTTATACCTTCTTCTATGCAGCCCAGCATCCCTCTGGGTCTAGTCACCTTGTCACACTGCTTTACTACCGTTAGATCATTAGACATTATCACCCTGAGGTCCCTTTTCTGGTCTGTGCATATCAGTCTCTTACCCCTATCACATACAGCTCCTTTGAATTTCTGCATCCCAAATGCATGACTCTATAACTTTATAATGTAAATGTGAAAAATGGCCCAGATTGTTTCCAACTAGAACTTTTGTCAGTTCAATGGACCTAGGAGCTCAGGACTCTCACCAGAGTACCAGCTCCCATGTTTCCAGGACCATTTGAATAAGGGCTATACTTGGAAGGGGCAACTCTGAGGAATCCCCATTTTTTAGTTTTGTTAAAAGAATCATGCTTCATATTTAGTTTGTGACTGGATGATTTTTAGAAAAGGAATATAAAAGAATGGGCATAGTGAAGTGTAAATAAATAAAAAAATAAAATGACTTACAGTAGGAGTGAAGGCTGGTGATGCTGGCATAGACAGTCACTGTAGCCAGAAATGACTAGTGCCATGGGTTACTGTTTGAGGGGGCCATGATGTTGGAGGCTGATGATGGCAACACAGGAGGAAAGGGTCAAGACTGCAGTCCAGGGCCTTGTTGAAGTGAGACAGCTATTTTTTTCTTCATGCTGAGAGAAGAGCCTGGGGAATGTCAGGAGGTCTGTAATTTGCCTTTTATTGCTGGACATGCTTGTGAGGATGAGGACTGAGTGGTGGAAGGGCCAGGGCAGTTTTCATTGTTGCTGCTGCTGCTGCTGCTGGTGTTGCTGACTGTAGCCTGTTGCTGGCATTGGCAGACAGGAGCACAATGACAGAGCAATTGATGTGGAGCATTGGGAAGCTCTTGCCATTGGTGCAGAAGCTCCAGGGAGGTAGTTGAAATGGTGGGGAGGCCCAGAAAGGTTTCCACCACCACAGCTGTGACCAAGCCAAGCTAGTGGTGATGTCACCAATGATGCAGGAACCAGAAATTGGAATCGTGTTCCAGTGATGTAGTCATTACCACAGTAAGCACCAAAATTGAAAATAAACTGAGGCCAGGATAGATGAAAGGAGGCTCTGAGGCATCCCCTCACATAAGATTTTATTTAAAATGAGGAATTTGAAAGATATAAATTAAAAAAACAATAAAGTGTGACGTCATAGTGTGGGAATGTCCTCTTCCATACAAGTTAATGGAAGTTTATGAAACAACACCAGGAACATTTTGGTTCCTCAGACCTTCAGATACCTAAAAGGTTTCAATGATGTATGGACTTCAAACCTTTTCCATTGGAAATAAAACAATAGAACTAGGGGTCACAAAATGAAACTCCAGGGGGGAGGACTCAGAATCAACATCAGAAAATATTTCTTCATGGAGAGGGTGGCAGAGACCTGAAATGCCCTTCCGGAGGAGGTGGTGAAGAAGAAAACAGTCAAAGAATTCAAAGAGGCATGGGATAAACATTGTGGATCTGTTGCGGTCCGGTCCACGCAGGTCCGCGGTCGGGCCCCCTCACTCACCCCAAGGTCGCTCCAGGGACCGCGGCGCCCCGTCTAGGCCTCACTAGGCCCTTCCTGCGGCCTCCCTCATTGAGACGCCACTGACGCTCGGCAGCTGGCCCCGCCCTCTTAGGCGCGCGCGTGCGCAGGGGCTCTGTAATTTAAAAGGACCAGCGCAGGAAAGGACAGCTCCACCTCCAAGATGACGTCAGGCGCTGCTGGTATTTAAACCTGCTTGTCTGTCTTCTCCCTTGCCTTGCAATGAGGTTTCATCTCCTGAGTTGCTTAGTTGCTGTCTTGTCTTCGTTCCTGTGTCTTCTTGGCTTCTGACCCTGACTTGGTTCCTGACTTCGACTTCGGATCGTTTTCTTGGCTTCTGACCCAGACTTGGTTCCTGACTTCGACTTTGGATCGTTTTCTTGGCTTCTGACCCCGGCTTGGTTCCTAACTTAGTCTTCGGATCGCCTTCTTGGCTTCTGACCCCAGCTTGGCTCCTGACTTTGATTTCAGCTCGTCTTCCTGGTTCCTGACTTCGGCTCGTCCTTGGTTCCTGCTGTCCGCCGCCTGCCCTGATCCTTGGTCTGACCTTGCTTCTGGCATCTCTGCAGCCCACCTTGATTTGGAGTACTTCTCTCTCTTCGTCCTTCAGAGACTGCTCCTAAGTCCAAGCAGCTCAGGTCCTCAAGGGCTCCTCCTGGGGGGACCACGGGCTTCCAATGGTGAACTTCCTGTTGGTCTCCCAGCTACAACTTCTTCTTCGCGCCTAAGTCCAAGCGGCTCGGGTTCTCACGGGCTCCTCCCGGGGGGATCGCGGGCTTCTAGTGGTGAAGACTCCCTCGGATCTCTACTTCTACTCTCGGATCTCTTCTGCAAGTCCGCCTCCCGGCTACAACTCCGCTGTGAGATTCTGCCAGCACTACATCACCATTTCTAGCCAGCCCAAGGGTCCACGATTGTAACAGGATCTCTAAAGTCTAGAAGACAAAAATTAGATAAGTGTGCAGGGGGGTAACTTACTAGCACGGCAGTTACTACCCTTAGCAGAAGACATGGAGATTATTATCCTGAACCAATATTCTTTGATGCTTTTAATGCAACTGCTATGTGAAACACTGCTTCATTAGTTCTCCTTATTTCATAAATATGAAAAGGTGGACAAGTGGTAGTTTATTTATTTAACACTTTTTATACTGTCAATCTGTAAACAATCGGTGTACAATAAAGCAGTGCTAAAAGAAAATAAAAACATATTAAAAAAACATTAAATCAAACAAAATACAACAAAAGAAGATATATCAAATCAAGTACAATAAATAATAAAAATAAAATATAAGTTAATATAAAAAATTGCTCTGACCACAAATGGAACTAGTCTCAAACATTTAAACACAGATTAATGCTCAGTTTTCATACACGATTTTTAAACAGACAGGTTTTAAGATAATTTTTAAATGTTGTATAATCCTTTTGGAGTCTTAACTTGGTGGGGAGCAAATTCCACAGTTTAAGGCTTACTATCGAGATTGCTTTTTCCCTTACCTCAGATAAATGCGTGGATCAAATAGAAAGAACATTGAGTAGACTATTTGCTGATCTCAGATTATTTTCTGGGATGTGTAAATGAAGGGCAGCATTTAACCATTCAGTTTTATCATGATTTAATGATTTGCGAATCAAGTAGAATGCCTTATATTCAATTCTTTGTTAAATAGGAAGCCAATATAAGGCTATTAAGGTAGATGTAATGTGATCAAACTTCTTTCCTCCACTTAGTACCCTCACAGTTGCATTTTGCAATAATTGTAAAGTCTGATTATAGTAGCTGGTAACCCAAGCAAGAGAGCGTTGCAGTAATCAAGAGTAGAGAAAATTAAAGATTGAAGGATAGTGCGGAAATAATTGAATTCTAATAATGGTTTTAAACATTTAAGAACATGTAATTTATGGTAGCCATCTCTAATTTTTCATTTTATGTCCAATTTAAAATGCAAGTCTTGATCAATATATTAGCCAGTCAAGGTACCAACCAGGTTGCCTAATGCTTTGTGTGATAAAATCATTAACTAACCACCAACCACCATTATTGAATGCAGATTCACAAAACTCTTTTATTGAAAAGAAAATTTTCTTGTGTATGCTGTGCTCTCTTGTGTCTTTTAAAATCCAATAAATCCAAATTTTTGAACTACTGCCTTGTGTTTTCAAATTATGTCAATGTTTTTTTCCCCTTACACCGGCCAATAAAGCTATGAGATTTGGTCTGTGGTTTGTTAATGATTATAACACACAAAGCATTAGTCAACCAGGTTGGTGCCTTGACTAGCTAATATATGAAACTACCACAAGTCCATCTTTTCATATTTATGAAATAAGGAGAACTAATGAAGCAGTGTTTCACCTATTAGTTGGGTTTAGGAATTAAAAGTTTGATTTTTTTGATTCATTTTAAAGGTTAACCCCATGAGTGGAGACTGTTGGGATTAGTTGGTTTAATGCAGCTGCAATATTGTTCCCCACTTAAACAGCAGAGGGATAAGAGGGATTTGATTCAGACGACAACTGAGGGCCCAAACTTTCATGGTCTGGGATACTGATACATGGACATAAGGGAAAAAGCATAGGACTGCTTCTATGGCCAAGTCCTAAAGGAAATGAAGAAAGCGTGCATGAGGGTAACTTGCTGGTGCAGTGGTTACTACCTTTAACCAAATAAACCTTGATACTTTTGATGCAACTCCAACATTGCTCTCTGCTTCAATAGCAGGGGAAAAGGGGAACTGGATTTAGACTGAAATCATCGAGGGCCCCAACTTTTACAGTCTGCGGATCTGTTGAGCATGAGAGTAACCAGCACAGTTGAGTGGTTACTATCCTTAATAGAAGCATGGGATTACTACCCTTAACCAATAAGCCTTGATGCTTTTAATGCAACTGCAACATTGCTCTCTGCTTCAAAGGAGGGGGGTGGGGAATGAAAAGAAAGAGAAATTTGAATTCAGGGATAACCATCACAAGCCATGACTTTTTTACAGTCTGAGGTACTGATGCTCAGACATTAAAAAAAAACCCACAGGACTGCTTCTACGGCCAAGTCCATATGCAAAGCTCATCAAGCAAAACTGACACATGGGGGTAATCTACATGGCAAGGCAAATGCTTACCATGGGAAGCTTGCTGGGCAGACTGGATGGACCATCGGTCCTTTCTGCCATCATTTCTATGTTTCTATGTTTCTCCTTTGAAGACAACTGATTAGAATAGACAATAAAAGATTGCCATGCTTGAGAGCCTCATGCAACGTAAGGAAAACTTGTTTACCAGAAATTGGAGATGTGGAGGATCACATGGGGAGATATACTTGAAGCTCAGAGATCAGATTTGAGGGAATCCTATGTTTTAAAAATATAATTAGCAGAACTTATAACAAATGATCACCTTGGAAAAGGTAATATGAGGTTTATCTAAGACCAATAAAAGTCCTCAAAGGCATTAAAAGGTGGAAATATTTTTATGAGCATAGTGATGTATTTTGTTTTACATTTGTTAAGGATGGGGATTGTCATTGAAAGGGTTGAGAGACAGAGGATGGAGACAGTGGGAAATTGTTTTTTTCAACATTTATTGTGGGGAAATATTTAGAGAATTCTGGAAACAGTAGTACAAAAAAATCCCCAAAACAAGGGGGAATATTGTTTTTTAAACATTTTAACTTCGAGTGAATATGTGGAAGAATGAAAGTGATATAGATTCACTAATAAGGAAAAAGAAAGTTGAAAGGAATTAAAAATAAAATTTTATTTCAATTGAACAAGGTAAGGAAATTAAAAAAAGCAATTAGTAAAATAAGTGGAATAAAATGACAGAAGTTTAAATTCTACTCCTTTGATAGTTGTGTGACTGCAGAAGAAATTTTCAGAGATTCCTGCAGTGATTTCTTAATATAATATGTAATTAAAAGAAAATAAGAAGCCAAACAAGATTACTTATCTAGTTAGAGGAAGGCAGTGCTGCTCTGTTATTGAATGGAATGTTCAGAGCTGTCTGTCTGTAGCAGCTATAGGTCATATGCAGAGCATAAGCACTGCTTTGCCTTCCCCAGTAACCAAAAATAATATTTTTCAGGTACATTTTAATAAAAAGGGAATCAATTTTAAATATAGAAGTGAAAATCATTGGAATAACAGACTCAGACACTGTAGAGGAAGTTTATTTTAAAGGCTCCAGCCAGATTTTTAAGCCAGCACTGTTAACTGAAACCTCACACTAAGAAATAAATATGAAAACTATAATAAAAAGAAAGAAAAGTTGATCTCTATCTAACAAGATTTCCTGAAAATTCTGGATTTTCTGAAAATTTAATATAAAAGTTGGAACACTGATTAGTTGGATAAAAACTACATTGAATTCCAATGCCAAGATTGACAATGAGATGGTGAGAGTGGGAAAAAAATACACCACTTGGCAGGGATTGTTGTTTTCTCTTATTGAGATTCTCAAATAATATGAAGAGTGAAGTTAGATGAAAGGGGTTTAGTTATGGAAACAGAAGGCATTTTTCAAAGTACCTCATGCAAGACTCCTCTGAAAATTGGATGGTTATGGGATTGGAGGCAGTGTCCTATTGTGGATTGATAACTGACTACATGGTCAGTTTTCCGAATGCAGAAAGGTCATTAGTGGAATGCCCCAGGAGTCTGTTTCGGGACCTATGCTACTCAGCATATTCATAAATGATCTGGAGAAAGGAACAACGAGTAAGGTGATCAGATTTGCAGATGATACAAAATTGTTTTGAGTTGTTACAATAGCAGCGGATTGTGATCAACTGTAGAAGGACCTTGTGAGACTGGGCAACTGGGCATCTAAATGGCTGAAGTAAAGTAATGCATGTAGGTAAAAATAATTCCAACTACAAGTACACAATGATGGGTTCCATGTTAGGAGTCACCACCCAGGAAAAGGAGTCTTTGTGGACATTACAATACCTTGAAATCTTCAGCTCAGTATGTGGTGGCAGTCAAAAAGGTAAGTAGAATGTTGGGAATTATTTGGAAAGGAATAGAGAACAAAACTGAGAATATCATAGTGCAACCACACCCTGAGTATTGCATGCATTTGTAGTCACCCCCACCTCAAGAAATACATAGTGTACATAGAAAGGTACAGAGAAGGGCAACAAAAATGATAATGAGAATGGAAAACCTCCCTAATGGAGAAAGGAGAAACAGATTAGAGCTCTTATGACCAAAAGGGGAAATGACTGAAATTTATAAAATCACGAGTGGGGTGGATTGGGTACAGTCATTTACCATTTCAAACAACACTAGGAGTAGGGGACATACCATGAAACTAGTAACTAGCATATTTAAAACAAATTGTAGGAAGTATTTTTTCACTCATCATACAAACAAGCTATGGAATCTATTGCTAGAGGATGTAGTCAAGGCAACTAACTTACTGGGATTCAAAAGAGGATTGAACAAGTTCCCAAAGGCAGTTGGGAAAGCTAGCACTTATTCCTGGGAGTGTGATACAGAAATAGATCAATTAGTAGGGATCTGTCCTGTACTTGTGACCCGGACTGACCACTGTGCAGACAGAATGCTGGACTCGATGGACCTTGGTCTGACCCAGCATGGAACTTCTTATGTTCTTAACAACACCACAGTTTTGTTTTATTTGTATTAGCTCATAAAGGGCCGGATTTTAAAAGCCCTGCGTGCGTAAATCTGGACGGATTTACGCGCGCAGGGCACTCGCGTGCCGGCGCGCCTATTTTGCATAGGCCGCCGGCACGCGCATAGCCCCAGGACGCGCGTAAGTCCCGGGGCTTCATAAAAGGGGCGGGGAGGGGCGTGTCTGGGGCGTGTCCGGGGGGTCAGGGGCGGGTCTGGGCGGGTCTGGGGGCGTGGAGCTGGCCCAGGGGCGTGGCCGAGGCTTCCGGACCAGCCCCCGGGTCGGGTGATGGCGCGCCAGCAGCCCGCTGGCGCGTGCAGATTTACACCTGCCTCGGGTAGGTGTAAATCTGCCGACAAAGGTAGGGGGGTTTAGATAGGGCCGGGGGGGTGGGTTAGGTAGGGGAAGGGAGGGGAAGGTGAGGGGAGGCAGAAGGAAAGTTCCTTCCGAGGCCGCTCCGATTTCGGAGCGGCCTTGGAGGGAACAGGCAGCGCGTGCCGGGCTCGGCGCGCGCAGGTTGCACAAATGTGAACACCCTTGCGCGCGCCGACCCCGGATTTTATAAGATACGTGCGGCTACGCGCGTATCTTATAAAATCCAGCCTGCGCTGTTTTTGAAAATGTACCCCAGCCTGTATAAAACACCAAGGTATCTGTTCCCAATAGGGTGCACACAGACAAAGATTTTGGAAGAAGGTCACGAAGAGGAAGTTTGTTTCTGAATTTTTAAAGATAGAGAAAAGTACAAAAAACATAGGAGAAAAACACTTTACACATACCCATAGTTACCTGAGATGAATCCAGATCTATTGAGTATCTGAAAGACAAAAATAACCACAAATGATTATTATTACAATTTGAAAGTGTTAAAAACAAGTTTCATGCTAAAAGAAACTAAAAAAGACAACTTAGGGCTAGATTTATCAAAATATTGCATATGAGAGGAAAAGAGGTATGTTTTATGGTAATAGCCTCTATCACAATATGTGTTATCTTAGTACTTTGCATAGGAATTACAGAGAGAGAGAGAGAAACTATGAGGCCTTTGTAATAGTTAGCTATTTATGCTACTATAGGAGGCCCATCTACTAACTCGAGGTGAGGTTTAGGTAGTAGTGTAGGGGTTAGGGTCCACTTTTACCTGCACAGTGAGACGCACGAACAGAACAGTGCACTCTTGTGAAGATTTGATGTCCTTTGGAGTGAGGAAACTCACACAACAATGAGATTTGTACAATATTCTCTCAACCTAGCTTGATGGACTCTCTACCTGGATAACATCTGCCATCTACACTAATGCTTATTAATAACTCTGATTTACTCTTTAGGTAAGCAAAGAAAAACCTGCTCTAAGTTCTGCATATTAGTCTGAAGTGTCTATGATACATCTATGAAGCTGTAAATGTGGTGTGAACATTTAGGGGATCTGGATGGACAATTTTTCAAATGCCACACTGAATTACAAAATAATTTCCCAGTGATTTAAGACCATAGTAACATATGGTAGTAATAACGGAAAAAAAAAAATGGTCCATCCAGTCTGCCCAGCAAGCTTCTTATGGTAGTAATTGTTGCTCTGTGGAGATTACTCCCATACCTTCTGTTAAGGGTAGCTTAAGAGGGGGTTTGAGGTCCAGATGTTATGACTGATTCTTTATCATGTTCATCGGAGCTGTTGCTCATTTTTATCACATGCCAAGAAATGGTACAGCGGCCTTGGGTAGGCGGGGTGGGGGCAATGTTTAATACAGAAGGGGGAAGAGGATGGGCTAGGGGAAGGTTTGGGGGAATACATTGATTTAAAAATAATTAAGAGGTCTTTAATATGTTAGGGGAAAGGGGATGGGCTTGGGGAAGGTTGGGGTGGGGGAAATACATTGCTTTAAAAATAAGCGAGAGGTCGTGGGATTTTATTTTGTACAAGATGCCCTTAGGGAGTAGCAGAATCCACACTCCCTGCTACTGAGTATTTTTTAATTACACAGTGTCTTCTGATATATATTCTAAGATTTCATTGCGCATTATCATATTTTGTATTATGAGTTTGTTCTCATGTCACTAAACAGATTTAAATATAAATTGTCAGCACCAGGAGGAAGAGCACGTGTTCATTGTACCAATGCTGAAAGTGAAAGAACCTGTGCACTTTTGCATTGACATTTTCCATGGGTTAGAGTACACATGGTTTCATGCACCTGCTTTTTCTGAAGGAAGAGTTTTACTGGACAAGCCTGTGCATAGAGCCGAACATACAATTGACGCATGCATGTTTCCTCCCTGATCTAAACACATTACTCTCCTTCCCAGGGAGTGCTCTCTTTAAATCTGGCTAAAAGCGCATGTGCTGTAGAAAAAGGTGGACTTTTACTTGTATTGGGGAGGACGACCCTCAGATGGCCAATTGACATGGTTAAAATGTGTTTTACCCACATAAAATCACTTGGAACATTGTCTTAATGGAAAGAACAAAAGTTTTCATGATCCCAGAATCACTTATAAATACATTTTCTTGAACATTTTAGGCCTGTTTTCATTTTGCTGTGTTAGTCGTTCCGAATCCGTTTAGTGCTTGCTGCAGGCTGTAAATTGCACACTGCTGAACTAGTTGTGTGGAATAGTGTCAGTGATGGAATTAACACTTCTTCATGCTTTAAAAGTGCAAAATTATGATGTGGAAAAAAAGGTATTTATGCAAAGGTGGTATAATTAGAAACTTAGGGCCTTTTTCAATAATGATTTTTTTCCACAAACACAGAATGGTCTTATTTAAAATGTTTTTTTTTTCCTCCACTCTATACATATGAAAAAATTCTTTGAACAAAACTAGCAGCTTTTTGTAAATTATTTTTCTTGCTGCTTGATTGGATAGAGATGGAGCTTTGGAACTATGGGGGACCTACCTTTAACTCTTGGTGTCTCTGGTACTGGTAGGGGTGAAGTGGGGGGTGGGGGTGGTAGCATCCTCTCCTCCTATAGGAAAACCAACAGGTGATCGTGGGGCTGAAGCGGAAAAATCCATCACTAACACTCCTCACATGCATACTGTCAACCCTACATGCACAACAAAAATTAGCACATCAAATAGTGTCAGCCCTTGTCCCAGTCAACTCTTGGGCACACAAGGCCCCCATGATGTCCGGGGGTTCCCACAGAGGAGGGAAAATTCTGCCTTTTTAAGGTCCATAGGGTTTTTCCTTCACTGTGGGGCTCTTCAGCACACAGGTCAATCACACCAAAAATCACTATTCACTCCAAAAATTGTGATTCAAAATAAAGTCTTTACTGAAACCGGTGATAGGAAAATAAAGTCCAAACCTTCTGGTACACCAGTGAGTAGTGCAGAAAGTCCAAAAATACAAAAAAAACCCCCAAATCTTAGTCTCTTCTACTTTTCTCCACACACTCCCAAACAGGTCAGCTCTTGAGCCAGGAAACCTTTCTCACTGGGCCCTCCCAGTACCTTTTGGGTGATGCAGATCTCTCCAGTTCCTTTCTCTTGGGTGAGCTTCTGGTTAATTTGCTTCATCCTCCAACACTTTGTGGACTTTCTCAGGCAGACATTCTCCCTTAGGTCTCCTCAGAATCTACTCTTTTTTCAGGAATTCTTCTTCCAACACTCTGGACTCTTAGGAATTTCCCCTACTGGAGTCCTGAATTTCTCCTTCTCTCCTCAAGACCTCCCATTTGGAGGGATAAGATCTTCAAATGACTTCTGCAAAGAGAAACAACCACACTCATTCCTCATCCCTGTGCTAAGGCTCATTCTCGAGTCTCGACTCCCTCTCTGTCACAAGGGCCCAGGAGTTTTGTTACAATCAAGTCATCCCCATGGGGAGTGGTGCACTACATAATACACCTACAATACATTGACATGACACTGTGGGACAGGGTCTTTGAGACCTTTTACTCACTCTGCTGGCAGACTGACCTATTGAGGCCATTAATGCCATACCATTAAGGCACCATCTTGGCTACAAAGGGTCAGAATGGGCATCCTGCCATATTAATAAGGGCATCTGACCATATAACTGAATGTCTAAAGGGAACACCAGATTCATCATTGCACTTATAAACCTGTGATTCTGATTTTCTGTATGAAATTAGACTTCCAGCTCCATTCATGCAATGAATTCAAATCAGGATTGGCTCAGCCTCTTCCTTGTGACTTGAGCTATCTTGGCAAATCCATCAAAACAGAAAAAAAAAAAGGAAAAAGGCACAGAACAGCCTAGGGCAAGAACAGACTGGAAATATAACCAGAAGCCCCCAAATAACCCTGCAAGACAAGTAAAAGTTACAATACTGTAACCAACAATAAGACGTCTTGTGGCGAATAGTGAAAGGGAACCAGTGCTTACCACAGGAAAGTCATGCGTGTGTTAAGCATGAAGCAGAACAAACTGTGCCCACCTCTGTGAATACCTACTAATCAACACCTAAAATGAACAAGTCTGAAGAAGTCTCACAGAAACAGCATGCACACAGCAGCTATCAAGTCATTATGAGATTGAAAATGATAGCACATGAAATGCAGCTTCCTGTCATGCTTCAGGCGTGTGAGCCTTTTGGACCACTGTCGGATTGGCACTGCCTGGTTTCATGTAAGTGCGAACTAGGCAACAACAGCCGCCGGCTGATGTGATGCAGGTTACAGTCAGGGCAGGAAGAGGCTAGGCAGAGATGATGGGTCACGCTGAGGTCAGAGAAGGCAGAGTTCATGCAGAGACAAGGAGGCAGGCTAAGAACAGGACAGACAGCAAGATAAGCAAAGTCAAAGAGTCAGGCCCGGTCAGTAACCAGTTCAAAGGCAAAGGAAAAACAGGGAAATGTAGGAATGAGTCAAGGACTGGAATGGAAGCAGGAACAGGAGCAACAAAAACACCTTAGTCGAGGAATCCATGAAAGGACCTATTGCTGAGGCATTGATCTGATGCACTGATCTGGGAACTGCTGATGTCATCAGCAGGCGCCACAGGAAGTCCTGGCTGCTGGGCCTATAAGGGTAGAAGCAGCTGGCTTGTCATAAGTCAGGACCACAGAATGGAGCACACTGCTGGGAGTCATGCTGGAATGGAAGGAAGATACGGCAACTCACTGGTGGGGCACACAGTGGGTCAAGCATTATACTTCCACACAATCTGGTGGTGTTCTAAACAGGGCAGAGGAACTAGGGAGACAAGAGTGGCAGCTGAACCGGGACCTTCACAGAGAGGGGGCCCTGTGCCCACATGGAGCTCCAAAGTGAATATTAAACCATAGTCGGGCCATGCAGAGTGGGCTATGCTGGCAGAGCAGCCTAGCACACCTGTTTTGAAATTAATGCAGCTTCTTCTCCTAGGCAAGCACCATGTTCAAAATCAGTGTAATGGTCACGCAGAGTTGGAGTGACACTAAAAGTATGGAAAAGCGCTTTCCTAAACCTCCCTTTTTTTTCTGTTAATGTTTACATGCAACACTGCAAGTATACCTTTCCAAAATATAGAGTACACTGATGTATGCTACTTACAAACTTACATGCCTGTTTTATACATGTAACCCTTGTACAATGGTTTGAAAATTGAGCCTAAATCAGAGGCTCAATATCATTGGAAATTTTTTCCAAACTGTGACTCAAAGAAGGTGGTATGTGTGATTTTCTGCCTTGATTTTTTTCTATATGTTGGTAAGATGCCAAGATGTTTTGCAACTATGATTTTGGAACACAAAATTTGCGCCAGGAACCATACCATTAACAGTGCCATTGACTGAACATTAAGAACATAAGAACATAAGAAATTGCCATACTAGGTCAGACCAATGTTGCGCTGGGACAAGTGGAGTGTGCTGGTCCGGTCCTTTGGAATTCATTTCCTATACCACTCCGCAGTATAGTTAATAAAAAAGAATTCAAAAAGGCTTATTCTTATTCACTGCAGCATTTCAATCTATCAATGAGCAACAAGCGTAAAACACAGTCCTAGAAACTTAAAATAAACACAAGTATTGCAGAATTGTTTGTGTTTTATTAGTATCTTGTTTTATGTATTGATTATATTGATTTATTATCTGACATTTTATGTATGTTTTTATATAACCCACCCCAAACGTTGGAGGGTGCAGACAACAATAAATTTAAAATAGAGTTGGCACCTATGCCAGTGCATAGAGGTTAACCATGTTAAATGGTTAATGGTAAAGTGCAGATTTCTTCTCTAATGGGAGCCTTGAATGGTTTAAGCAGTGTGTAAATATCTGCTGGAAGTGCAAAGGATGCGCATGGGGCAATGGGGCTAAGCTGGAGCCAGTGTAGGAATATTGCAGACATCTGGGGAACTAAGTGTCGTAAGGAGTAACCTGCCTTTTTGACAGACAAGGGGGGTACATCCCTTAGGAGCTTGGTCATAAAAGCAGAAGTGATAAAAACCCTGACTCTTCAGAGTTTGGGGCTTCTCCAGATTGCAAGAGAAAGAGATTGGTTGGAAGCTGTGATCCTCATACAAGATTATAGAATGGAGCAGCAAGGAGTGTGCAGGGAATTCCCCCCAAAATCCCAGAGAGTAGATGGGAAGCAGTAGAAGGTGCAATACACCTGGGAGTTGGAAGTTAAAGATACAACCTATGCTTAACTGAGGCAAGAACTTATCTGGATCAGAAAGCCAAACTGTGCCAGAAGGAACTTTTTTTGTGGCTTGGAGAATTCTGATGCTGCACCAGAGGAATTTTTCCTTGAGCTGAGCAGAACATTATTGTGAGTAACTATTTTGCTATCTGATGAAACTAAAGAGAGGACCAGTCTAGGTTGTGCAAGAGAGTGAGGAGACAGGAGCAACAAGGTAACCAAAACCCTGGGTTGCTGCCAGAGGAAACAGTTATTAGAGAGAGGAGCTATAAAGAGAAGAATTAAAGATTTTCTGGAACTGTAATTCTGTTTAATTTCTGCATCTACCTGAACTGTCAATATGTTTGATTCAGAAGATTCCTCAGCAAACAAATTATTATTTGAGTCTGGAGAGTGGGGTTTGTTTATGTGGAGTGTTCTTAACCTGGTACTAGCCCTGCAGGTTATCCTGCCCCCAGCTCACGGCCCTGGAGATTTATTTCCCCACTCTGGGATAGTAAATATCCTGCTCCCAGAGGATGGGAAGGTGACCCCAGGTGTACAGGGGACTACCTAAATAAATAATTAATTAATTACATTTATTAATGCAACATTTAAATGAGGGGAAACTATGGATTTGCTGCCATTTGATTGGATTTACTATATCATGTGACTATGGCTCCAGATCTTGCCAATTTATACATGGACGGTTTTGAAGCCCAGTGGCTCAATGATCATCCTTTCAGCTCCCAGGTCATCAAGTGGAAATGTTACATTGATGACGTGTTTTTACTTTGGAAAAGACCAATGTTTTCCTTTGATGATTTTCTGACTTGGCTAAATTCCTGCAATCATCTTACATTCACAGTGAATATACTTAAACACTATATAGCATTTTTGAACATCTTGATTCAGAAGACTGAGAATGGTTTTACTACTTCTTTGTATCGCAAGCCCATCTGTTTGAATACTCTCTTGCATTTTTCTAGTGCCCATCCATGGTCTCTTAAAGAAAGCTCACCTGTGAGCCAGTTTTTATGGCTCCATTGCATGTGTTTGTCCGTGGTTGATTTTCAAATTCAAAACAAACTACTGATGAACAGATGTTGGCTCGAGGATATCCGAGGATATGAGTATTTCTAATCTTTTCTGCACGCAAAATACAGTCATCAAGAATGGCTTTTTCTTCCCCAGACACGTGATGATACTTCCCGCAGTACCCATGTGTTACCCTTCTCTCTGGAGGCTTGTGAGGTTCAAGCTTCCATTTTAAGAAACTGGTGGATTTTATAGATCCATGATGTTTTCAAGGAACTTCCCCATATTACTTATACCCATAGGAATAATTTAGGAGATCACTTACTTCCTTCTGATTTTTCCCTAATTAGTCCAGAACAGCGATTCTATTAGCGGTTCACATCACCCATGCAGTAGCTGTTTGGTTTGTCATGTTTCTATGGACACAACATCATTGACTGTCCCTCCAACCAGCTACAAGATCACCCTGACACACATAACAACATTTACATCAGCAGTCATTAATTATCTCATTGACTGTCCATGACACAAGATATATATTGGCATGGTGAGGCACGAGATGGGGGCGCCATCTCGTGCCTCACCTCAGGCGGCAGATTGCCTTGAGCTGCCCCTGTTAATATTTATAATATAATTTCAAGCCTGTTGACCCATTACTTTAAACATTTCTTTTACTGGGCTCCTCTTTGGGTTTTAGATTTATGGTTTTAGAGCTGCATTTGACTCTTTTGTTTTGAACATGTAATTGTTTCATTATGAGGAAGCTAAGAATTAGAGGAGAGTATCCTATTAATAACTGGATTGATTTTGTTTCATCACCTAATTCTATTGAAAGTTTTAAAATTCTACAGAATGAATGAATGAATGAAGCAACATTCTTTATTGAGAGTCTTTATATATACATATGTGGCAGACCCACTGGCCAGCCACTACGTAGCCCTAGCTCCTAGTCCTTAGGATTTAAATCAGCTTAGGCGCAGACAGCATTCCTGCATTGGCCCTCCCACAGAGGCTGCCTGCATGTGATGATCTCCTAGTCTAGTGAGTTAGGCCTAGTTAAAGTGTGGCAGTATAGATTTGATTTCAAGGAAGGGAGTGTTTTCAGCGTGCTCTCCAAGTTAGGCCCTGAACTTAGCACAGAGAGGGAGAGACACTGCCCTCAGGTCCCCAGAAGTGGGCTGGTGAGAAAAGAGAGAAGCAAAAGGATTTCTGTAGTTTTTCTGATGTTTTATTCACAGTTTTGCCCTGAGCCTTTTGGCAAGCAGAACCCCCTGCTCAGTGGGTCAGAAGGGAGCTGTGTATCTCTTTGCCAGGTCTAAAAGGAGGTTGCAGTGACCATGCAGTCAGAAGAGAAGTGTTTTGATAAGAGACTGAGTTTTTTTTCCACCAAGTTGGAAGGAAGGATTATCTGTCACCCTTCCTTGCTCAGAGTTGGAAGCTGTGAGGGCTGCTTCCAGTGGCAGGCCTTTTCTCCTGGAAGGCTGCATCTGTTTGTGAGGAGGAGTTTGGAGGGAGAAAAGAAAAGAAGGACATCTGAAGACTGTCAATGGAATTTCCACCTTTGGGACACTGGACACTGCCACATTGGAGTAGGGGATTCTTTGTGAACCTCAGGTACTGGGTAGGGGCTCCGTCACGGTTCCCCCAAGCCCACTTGGGATACTATCATTCCCGGTCATGGAGTTTAAGCCAGTTTCAAGCCCCTACCTGGAGGGACACATCCACAGAGTAAGAGATCATTTAAACCCTGGCTTATGTAAATCTAAGGACCCTGGATGTAACTGGACATTTCATTTGTTGCACCTCTGGATTATTTTGAACTCAGTCAAAGTAAACTTTAATTTGAACACCTATCCAGAGAGTCTAGTCTAGTTTGTAAGTGTATCTGTCCTGATGAGTAAGGATACCACACACCTAGGGATACTACACAACCCTGCCTGGGCCAAGAAGGTTTTTCTTCACCCCCACAGTCCTACCTGTATCCTGCCCTTGCCTGTCCTCAGAACCAGCCTTATCCTGAGCCCTGCCGGGATCTGGGATCCAGCTGTCAGCCTGTGCTGGAATCCAGCACCTAGCCAGTGCCTGGATCCAGCTCCCAGCTCACACCTGTATCCAGCTTCCAGTCAATACCTATTTAACATCTAACTTGCAACCATTTGTACGATCTTAGCAAGATTATGTGATGGTTACAGAATATTTGAAGTTGACAGCCCCAGTATTTTGGCAAAGTACTTCCAACATGGACCGATACATCCAGTTTAATTGGAATCTGCTTGTAAGCCATTAAACAATATCTTCAACACAATAAATTGGCCTAAACATTTCTAAAACTGAATTCATGCTATTTCAACATTCAAATTATGATTGCACTCCTTGTTCAATAACCCTGGACAATGACAAATTTTCCATCCTTCTGCATGCAAGTGTTGCGCTGGGAAGAGTGGAGTGTGCCCATGGACTTCAGCGAACCAGGAGAGGAGCTCCAAGGAAGCGCCGAGGGAGGTGAGACGGAGCCTCGTCTGGGCAGAAACCGGACGCCCAGGCCCCTGCCGACCTGCACGGCCTCCAAGATGCCAACCAGGCAAGGCTGGTCTCTGAGTAGTCCTCCGACCAATCCAAGCATTAGGGTCTCAGGGCTCTCATGCTACATTTACCGATAATTGAAAAGTATTATTTTACCACGGCTGACTACTTTCTGAGTCAGCCGCAATAAAATATTTGCATCAACTTGCCTAGTAATCAAATTTGCATTATTCATGCATGCAAATCACATGCAAAGAAGGTAATTGTAATAGGGGAGGGAACCTGGGCGGGGAGATGCAAAATACTGAGTATTGATCTATCACACGTAAACAATGTATATCGCACAATATACGCTGTTTAACACATGTTAGAGCATTACTGTAGCTTGATGCATCTCCCAGTATATTTTGTTGTCTGGCAAGATTGCAGAAACAGACTAATGATACATACTAGAGAAACAGACTACTAGTGCTAATAGTATAGATTAAGAAATACAGAACCACAGTCTAATAATACTGACTAGTGGCACTGAATAGATATACAGACTGGTTGAACTGAAATATGTTTTTGTCACTTATTCTTACCTAGATGAGTTTGCAGAAGTGAAAATCCTGGAAAAAGACAAAGAATTCTTTTAATCAACTGGCATGTCATTGAGGATGCAAAGTCTTGAAACAAGAAGATAAAATAGGAAATAAGGTACTTATTTGTTTTATGGTTTATGGTGAAGGACCTTGGGTTTGAATGGCTCTTTGAAAGTGTTGTACTAAGAACAGAAAACAATAAAAGGAAGAGGGCCAGGGCTGCTGGAAGAAGCCTTTAGTGTATGTATGTGCAGGAAGAAATCTGAGTGTGTCTGAGCATGTGTGTGTGGCTATCTGAGCATACATGTATGTATGTGTGGGTGTCTGAGCAGAAGTGGAGTGTTTGTGGGTGTCTGAGCAGGTGTGTGTGTGTGTATGTTTTGAGCAGAAGCAGTGTGTGTGTGGGTATGTATGTGAGAGGAGATATATGTGTGAAAGAGGGAGCATGTGTGTGTGTGTGTGTGTGTGTGTGTGTGTGTGTATGAGAGAGAGAGGGAGCACTGAGACAGTTGCAAGCTCTAGGGATGATGGAATAAGAGATCTAAATAGTAGTAAGTTCTTTCTGAGCAGTAAATTCTTCAGTTTTTATCAGGAAAGATGAAGTATTGAAGCATAGAGTGTTTTCTTCATGTGTGTCTGAGCATGTGTGCGTTTGTGAGCGTGTGTGTGTCTGAGCATGTTTATTTGAGAAAGAAAGGGATCTTCTGTGTATGTGTGTGACTGAGCACGTATATGCGAGAAAGAGAGGGATCATATGTGTGTGTGTGTGTATGAGTATGTAAGAGGGAACATGTGTGTCTATGAGGGAGAGCACATGTTTCTATTGCAATAGACTTGAATATGTTCATATTACTTGCACTAACAATTTACTACAGTAAACCTCTAGGTACCGCAAAAAGAGCATTGCTATACTAGAGGTGTTGCTGTGTACAAGATGGAGTCAGTAATGTCAGACAAAGAGGTGTTTTTGGCCTATGCTGAAATGGCATACATTGTTTCTGTGCTAACCTTTCTGTGTTTTATCCCAAACTATTAGGCATCAATGTCTTCACAGACAATGCACATGATGTCAGAGTAGAGTAGGAGTGGAAGAAGAGGTCTGACACTCCCCACTGGGAGGTGTCATGAGTTAGGCAAAACTCCTGTGCCCTCGTGTATCAGGGGTTCTTCAGATCTCTCCCTCCAAGTGGGAGAGGCCATTTATCGAGGTGTCTCTCTGGCTAAGAGTGGTCCTAGAGGGTGGTGCTCCAAGGGAAGAGGATTGCCAATCCTGCCTCCTATCCAGGGATTGTAGCTAGGGCCCAAAGTTGAGGTGCCCAGGCCCTTCAGGACTAGGGAGGTCTTGTTTTGGGTTCCAAGAGTGGATTCCTGAGATATTTTGAAGAGAAAGAGGTCTCTAAGAAGAGGGAAGTTAAGTTCCACACTCCTAAGTGGGATTTCTTGTTAGGTTAGAAAAAGAGGACTTTGGCTTTGTGGGAGTCAGAGGGAAGACTGTCTGGCAGTGGAAAGGTCTCAAGAGTTGCTGCCTGAGAGAAGGAATCAGCCAGAGGTTTATCTGTTTTCATCTATTGGAAGAGAGAGAGCATTCCATCCAGATTTAACGTTTTTTTAATATAATAGAGTAGCCATTAAGCCCGTAACAACGGGCTACATTTAAATTTTTTTTTTCGGACCATTTCTTTCCCACTTCCTCCCCCCTCTAGTCTCCCTCCTCCCTCCCCCCTCCCCTCACTCTCACCTCCCTCCCCCCACCTCACTCTCACCTCCCTCCCCCACCTTCCTCCTCCCTCCCCCTTCCTCACTCTCACCTCCCTCCCCCACCTCCCCCTATCTCACTCTCACCTCCCTTCCCCCCCTCACTCTCACCTCCCTCCCCCACTCACTCTCACCTCCCCCACTCTCCTCCCTCCCCCACTCTCTCCTCCCAGCTCACTCCCCCTCTCTCAATCCCCTCCCCTTTCAGCTCATCCACACCCAGCAGACAGGGGGGTGTCCCTCCCTCGCGCGCGCGCCCCGCCGCCGCTACTGCTCCTCCCTCCCTCACGCGCGTCGCCGCCGCTGCTCCTCCCGCTCCTGCTTGTTGTCGTCGTCGCCGCCGCCGCGGCTACTGCTCCTCCCGCTCCCGCTCGTCACTGCCGCTCCTGCTCGTTGCTGCTGCCGCCGCCGCTGCTCCTGCTCCTAAGGAGCAGGCGCCATTTATTTTTTTTGGGCACGCTCCGCTCTGGCCGACGTGCTGCCCGCGCATGCGCGGTAGAGTTGCTCTCTACTGCGCATTTGCGGCACGACGGTCAGGGCTCCCTTATCTAGTAGATGAGAAAATGCCTTAAAACTGAAATTTGTGGTAGAATTGGCTATCACAGTGTAGGTTTTCAGGGTTCCTATCCCCAGCTCTCAGTAAAAGCTGTCAGCTGACTGGGGCTGTCAGAGCTCATGCTGGAACCTGACAGTGTACCGTATCCATGGTAACCCAAATGCTTCCTGCTAAGCTGAGGGGACAGTTGAGTCAGTTAGGATCCAGGCAGTGAGTGAGAGAGTGGACACGGTGATGGCAGAGGTGCTTTCATCACCTGTTTCTTTTCAGAGACTGCCTGAAGTAAAAAAAATAAAAACACAGAGGGAATATTTGTAGGCACATTTCTGAGTGGATGAGAGTGTGTGATTGAGAATTTTAGTGCCTGTATTTGGTATAAGCAGCAGCTGTCATGGTAAGATGTCAGGACAGGACAGTGATTACTGGGCCGCAGGTTTAGTTTCCCAGCCAGTTAGCTGCGGTGAGTGAGGAATAAAAGTTTGTGAGAGAAAAAAAAAATACATCATTTTACACCTTGATAGAAAATTTCCACTAAGGAGAAATTAATTTGTGTAGTTTTTTTTTTTCTGTATGAACAAATTTAAGGCTAGGATTTGAGATAAAATCCTAACAGACCCTGTTGTCAGCCTAAGCCTATTTATCTGGGACTTGTGCCTGTTTTTTTTTTTAACTCGCCTTAATTATTTCCTTGTTAAACTAGAGGTGCTTTCTCCCCTTTGACATTCAGAGCCAAAGTAAAAGGGAGAGTGATAGAATTAAAAAAAGAAAGGAAAATAAGAACTCTCGTGTATTTCATGAAAGAATACTGGTTAATTGTGTAAAGAGAATCTCAGAAGAACATTGTAACATGCTGTAATTGAATTAAAAATGGAATACAGCATCTAAATATTAACCTGGTTAAATACCAAACAATATCTCCACACTCAAATAAGGAGGAGAGATAATAATTATCCCTCTAAAAACACCTTGTAGCATGTGTAAGTGTAAATAAGCAAAATTCTGGGAGAATGAATGTGTGGCAAATACCTCCAGAGGAAGAAAGAAGATATATTATTTCTGTAACATAAAGATAGGGAAGTATAAATTATCAATTTATTTTTCCATAAAGCGTATTCAAGTTCAACTAACCTGCACGGACCACACATAGCAAAACAGTAGAACACCTGGCGAAAGATCACTGGGGCCAGTGTAGTCAGTGTACACATTGTTGTTTTATTTAAAGTCAGGACACACTTTTGGCTTCTGATGGCACCTATTCCAGAGAAGGCGGCTTCATCCAGATATTGCACTGTCAGAGAGTACCCTATGGCCACTCAAGCTGTGATCGCCAGCTACGAGTACTCTAGCTACGTACGCCAGATACGGCATGGAGCGAACAGCTTCTGAAAATAGATAAGTGCATGCATCAACACTAACAGCTACAACAAAATTTTAGACACTTTTAACAGTAACTACACAAATATATAGCAACTGAGAAGCTCAGAGATAAAGAGAGAACACAGATATTGTGCACTCAGATAAGGAACGTCCTTAATAGAGAGAACACTTCAAATACAGAGAACAGAAGTAGAAAGAGTAAAGAAAGCAAGAGAAAGAGAGTTTATAGTCCCAAGACGTAAGCAAACCAAAGAAAAGTTATAATTACCTTTGGAACTTTCTTCAAATATCCTGGGAATGTTGGGGAAAAAAAATATAACCAAAAAAAATTCTTTAATATTACAGTTTATTACTCACACATGGGAGAGAGTCAGACAGAGAGAGACTAGTTATAAAGTACTTCTAGTAGTTAGCTATTTATATCTCTATAGGAGGCCCACCTGGAAACTCAAGGTGAGGTTTAGGTAGTAGTATAGGGGTTAGGGGCCACTTTGACATGCAGAGTGAGACGTACGAACAGAACAGTACACACTTGTGAAAATTTGACGTCCTTTGGAGTGAGGAAACTCTCACAAAGATGAGATTTGTACAATGTTCTCTCAACCTAGCTTTTATTTATTTATTTATTTAAGGTTTTTCTATACCGGCATTCATGATAAGATCATATCATGCCGGTTTACATATAACAGGGGGTGCAAAAACTGTTCTTTTAACAAGTGCAGAGGAAGCAAAAGTTACAATAAAACAAGGTTGTAGAACTGGGGGAGGAAGGAGACAAGGATAGCAGCGTAAAAATTTACAGAGGTAATTTATTTACAATAAATTACTTGATGGACTCTCTACCTGGGTAACATCAAGCTAGGTTGAGAGAACATTGTACAAATCTCATCTTTGTGTGAGTTTCCTCACTCTGAAGGATGTCAAATCTTCACAAGAATGTACTGTTCTGTTTCTATGTCTCACTCTGCATGTCAAAGTAGCCCTTAATGTAAACAAACCAAAACCACCAATGTACTGGTATCTTATTAATATAGCACACTAACGCCAAATATACTTATGTAAGACCCTCTAATCACGAGCATGCCATTTCCACATTTATTCGGTTGGTACTTAAAGATCTAGCCGTTTTAGAAGAGCGTCAAGGCATCCATGGAGTATGTTCGTCGGATGAGTGGAGTTATGCTCAAGAAAGCGCCCTCAAACAACTTGCGAACAATCAGAATGTGGTAGTGAAACCTGCCGATAAGGGCGGGGCAATAGTTATTCAAGATACTGAAGCCTATGTAACAGAAATACATCGACAATTGAGTGACCTCCAATATTATCAAATTTTGTGTGAAGATCCCACTGAACCACTCCGTGACACGATTGAGTTATTAGTAAAGGAAGGGTTGGATAGAGGTTTTTTGACCTCGAGGGAAGCCCGGGCTTTGAAGGTCCAACATCCGGTACATCCTGTTCTGTACACCCTGCCTAAAATACATAAGAACATTGAGGCCCCCCCGGGCCGCCCTATAGTGGCTGGGCGTGGTTCCATTCTAGAACCCCTTTCAAATTTTCTGGATTTTTTTCTAAAACCTGCCGTATTAAGATCCACTTCGTTTCTTCAGGACACGTCTCACATGCTTCGGATACTTCAGGATCTTCCACCTGTCGCTGAGGGTTGCTGGTTGGTAACTTTAGATATTACCTCGCTTTATACTAACATTCCGCAGGAGGAAGCATATACCCTGGTGCAGGATATATTGCAAAATCGCCCCTGACCGCATCGTATACCCACTGGGTTTCTGTTGAATATGTTGAAACTGGTGTTGTTTAAGAATTATTTCAGCTTCGATGGTACGTTTTATCTACAGGTTCAAGGGGTGGCGATGGGGGCCACTGTTGCCCCCGACATTGCGAACTTGTACGTTGCATGTTTTGAGGACAAATTTTTGTATGGTTCAGATTGGTTTAAGGATATCCTAATCTGGCGGCGTTACATTGATGACGTGTTCTTTATCTGGACAGCAACATGGGACGTGTTACAGCAATTTGTAGGATGGTTAAATGCTCAAGACTCTCATCTTCAATTTACAGCTCATTTTGATCAGCGTTCAGTGGCTTTCTTGGATATTTTGATTAGGAAAGAGGGAGGCTCCATTACAACTTCCCTATACAGGAAGCCGACTGATCGTAATCATTATTTAAGATACTCTAGTTTTCATCCACAAAGGTTGAAAAATGGACTTCCTATCTCTCAATTTCTATGATTACGCAGGATATGTTCATCCTTGGAAGATTTCAAGATTCAGGCCTCCTTGCTCTCCACAAGATTTGTTCAAAAAGGTTATCCTCGAGGAGTAATAAGAAAGGCATATAAGCGAGCCCTTTTTGCAAATAGGGATCTCCTATTACAGTATCAACAGCGACCCTACAATCAGGATCTCACTTGCACTTTAAAATTTTCACGTCATGTCAACGAGGTGGTAAAGATTGTGCGCGAACATTGGAAGGTTCTATCATTGCATGCTGTGTTCCAAACGAGCCCCAGATTTGCCTATTTCAGAGGCCAAAATATTAGAGACCGCATTGTACATTCACATTTGTGTCAACCAAGAGTCAATTTCCTTCTGGCGGGCACCAAGTTTGTGGAGCTTATGACATGTGTGCACTTGCCTTGACAGGAGAACAATGGCAGGCACCCCATTCGGGGGTGGTGATTCGCCATAATAGATTAACAACATGTGATTCAATGGGTGTCATTTATGTATTACAATGTCCCTGCAGATTGGTCTATGTGGGCCGCACCAAGAGAAAAATCCGGACGCGGCTTATAGAACATAGAAGTTGTAGTAAGACACTGAAACTGACGGCCCCCCTTGTGCAACACTGTATCAATGAGCACCATCAATTTACAGATCTGCGTTGGACAATTTTGGAGCAGGTTCATCAGAATCCCAGAGGAGGGGACATACAGTTTTTGTTGAACCGGCGTGAACATTTTTGGATCTTTTTCCTCAATACTGTGGACCCTGATGGACTAAATGAGAGGATTAATTGGTATTCTCTCATCTGATTGGTTACCTTTTGTGTTTTGTATTACATTTACACCGTCTAAGCCTGGATATAATGATTTAGTTCTGATGATTCAGGCCTGATGATGACATTTCTTAGAGCTATAATATTAAATACACACTTGGAGCATTCCCTAGTCAATGGTCTCTGCTTAAGCAGTGGTTCAACCGGTTGTGGACTTGATGGAGAACTATAGCTTGCTGCCCTCCCCGTTTGTTGGTTCCAAGGAATCGAACTCATAATTTTGGCTAAAGATAGCTCTTATATATCCTGGCACCTTTTTGCCGATTTTCCTCACATCCAAAAGCCCTTGGCTATTTTGATCAGTATACATTTACAGTCTAATCGAAATATATAGCAGCACGAGCCGGGAGAGGACGTGATGGAGAACTTCCCGAGCTGGGAGAGGATGTGATGGAGAACTTTCCGTTCATCATTCGCTGAGGAAGTTAGCAGTGCGAGCCGGGAGAGGACATGATGGAGAACTTCTCAAGCCGGGAGGGGACGTGATGGAGAATTTCCCGATATCGTTCGCCGAGGAAGTTAGCCCTCCAGAAAAAGAGGCAATTTAGTTTTGTGCTTTAGGAAGAGCCTGGGGAGGACGCAATTGAGAATTTCCCTATATTATTCAGTGAAGAGGATATCTCCTCCAGAAGAATAGGCAATAAATTTGCGTTTCCAGTAGAGCCTGGGGAGGACGTGATGGAGAACTTCCCAATACCACTTGTTGATGGAGAGAATTGCTCCGGAAGAGGAGGCACCTAGTGTGCGTGTTTCCGGTAGAACTGGATAAAAGGTTTCCGGTTTGTCGCCATTGCTAAAGTGTAGCGGGTTGAAATTCAGCCCGCCTTTTGAAAAAAGGATTTGCACGGTTAAATGTGCCGTAAGAAGATGGATTGCTGAGCCACAAAGAAGATGGTTTTCTGAATCGGGTTCCAACACTCCCCTGAAACAGGACTGCTGTCCGAAACATGGCCATGTCGGGTTATCTTGGACCTTTTCAGTGTGGATAAGTATCCATTTCAATATTACTCATATGACTTTAGTTGGGATGGTTTCCCTATAATTATCGTGGCAACTTTTTTAAAAAACTAAAAAACTAAGAAAACAAAATATACGGAGGATTGTTAATTAAAGTAACAGAGACCCCTATGACAAATGAGTTGATCATATAATTGCCTGCTCGTGATTAGAGGGTCTTACATAAGTATATTTGGCGTTAGTGTGCTATATTAATAAGATACCAGTACATTGGTGGTTTTGGTTTGTTTACATTAGTGTGTACTGGAATACACTGGTTGGTGTGTGTGGGTTATTTGTGTGAAAGTAGCCCTTAACCCATACACTACCACCTATACCTCACCTTGAGTTAGTAGGTGGGCCTCCTATAGTAGCATAAATAGCTGCCTACTAGGGTGCCATCCCTAGAGTCTTTCTCTCTCTCTCTCTCTCTCTCTCTCTCTCTCTCTCTCTCTCCCCCCTCCTTCAATCCTTCCCCAGCCTAAAAATGCCCAAATTGCAATTTGCATTATGGGCATATCACACAGCTTAATACAATGAAAAAGGTGTAGTTATTTTTGGTGTTAAAACTGTGTGATATGGCTTCGCAAAGTGCGAAGCCAGCCCACTTTTCCCAAAATCCCACCCTCAACTCCTCCCCTTTTAAAAATTTGCATCGCACCATGCATTATGGTGCTTTTCACATGCATTAAGGCATTTTTCTCATGCAAAAATGCCTTAACGCATGCGAAAAGGCCATAATGTGAGTTGGAAAATAAGCCCCTTAGTAAAGTTTTAAAAAAAGCATAGAGGTAGATTTTAAAAACATACGCGCACGCGTACTTTTGTAGCCGTGCATATCTTATAAAACCCGGGGTCGGTGCGCGCAAGGGGGTGCACATTTGTGTAACTTGCGCACGCCGAGCCCTGCGCGCGCTGCCCGTTCCCTCCGAGGCCGCTCCGAAATCGGAGCGGCCTCGGAGGGAACTTTCTTTCTACCCCCACGCACATTCCCTTCCCTTCCCCTACCTAACCCACCCCCCCCGGCCCTATCTAGACCCCCCTACCTTTATCGGAAAAGTTACTACTGCCGGCGCGGCAGGCCCCAACACAGGCCGCTGTGTCGGGGCACTCGGCCACGCCCCTGGACCGCCCACACGCCCCTGGACATGCCCCAGATGCCAAACCATGCCCCCTTGCCACGCCCCGAACTGCCCCTTTTTGCAAGCCCCGGGAATTAAGCGCGTCCCGGGTCTTGCGCGCGCCGCCGAGCCTATGCAAAATAGGCTCGGCGCGCAGGGGGGGTTTGGGGTAGGTTTTCGGGGGGTACACCCATATCTTACACACGTACCCCTTTGAAAATCTACCCCATATTGTATTGTAAGCTGTTATTTAATTTTAAGATACTTATCTGATTTGGGGAGTGTCTGTACAAAGCCAGTTCCAAGTATAATTTGGGAAGAATCTGTAAGAGATAACAGAAAAGATTGTGTTAAATGCTGTTTTCTTAAACTGAAAAGAACATAAGAACATAAGAAATTGCCATGCTGGGTCAGACCAAGGGTCCATCAAGCCCAGCATCCTGTTTCCAACAGAGGCCAAACCAGGTCACAAGAACCTGGCAATCACCCAAACACTAAGAAGATCCCATGCTACTGATGCAATTAACAGCAGCGGCTATTCCCTAAGTAAACTTGATTAATAGCCGTTAATGGACTTCTCCTCCAAGAACTTATCCAAACCTTTTTTGAACCCAGCTACACTAACTGCACTAACCACATCCTCTGGCAACAAATTCCAGAGCTTTATTGTGCGTTGAGTGAAAAAGAATTTTCTCCGATTAGTCTTAAGGGTGCTACTTGCTAATTTCATGGAATGCCCCCTAGTCCTTCTATTATTCGAAAATGTAAATAACCGATTCACATCTACTCGTTCAAGACCTCTCATGGTCTTAAAGACCTCTATCATATCCCCCCTCAGCCATCTCTTCTCCAAGCTGAACAGCCCTAACCTCTTCAGCCTTTCCTCATAGGGAAGCTGTTCCATCCCCTTTATCATTTTGGTTGCCCTTCTCTGTACCTTCTCCATCGCAACAATATTCTTTTGCCAGCCAGTAAAACATCACAGTGGCTTTAAATAAAGTTTGTATGTTGGTTTTTTTTTCACTTTGTCTCTGCAAGCTTTGATCTTCTTTTGCTCTAACCTTAGGAGACAGTCTGGGTGGGTTCTGTCCCTAGTTTCTTTTTGAGAAGCCCTAGCAGTAAGAAAAGTAGTCACATTTTTTCTCTCTCAATTGGTTCTTTGTTAACATCTGATAGGGACCTTCTTATTAACATCCAAAACCCTATTAATTGAAATTTTTCACTTAGCCACCAAAGCGGGAGAGTCACTACTACAAAGCGTCTGATTGGTGAGAATGAGGTATGGATAGCAGGAGAAGTGCCCATGGAGGGTGTGTCTGACCCAGAGTACCTACCTGCCAAGGTGTGTTGCCTTGCTATTTACTGAGACTGTGATGCTTAAATGGATTTTACATTTTTGTACTGATTGCACAGTAAACTATTGTTTAGCAGCTGTGGATTTTTGTTTTTTTCTGCAATCAAGTCACCAAGAAAGGATTTTATTTTTGAATGATAGCTACAATGTGGAGTGTCTTCTTTTTTTACTAGATTATGTGCAGAGGAGCTCAGGTAGAAAAATATATCCTTAAAAGCCTTGAAAGACTGAGTCTTTCCCCCTGTGCAAGAAGAACCCAGGAGCATGGTTGCAGCCCTTGCCCCTGACCTCCCATGTGAGCCCCTGTGAACTAGAAGAAATTGGAGCAGGGGCTGCATTATTAAAATATACACTGAAGACAGGCTTATCTCTCATAATTATATTTTTGACTCCCTCAATAAGTTATTAAAATCTGTATTTCATCTCCTAAATACTGTATGACTTGGAGATGTGACATGCACACTGAATCAGATGCTGGAAAGTCAAACAAGTTTTCATTGAAGCAAAAGAAGAAAATGTATATTTTAATGCAACTTTTTTCTTATTAACATTGGTAATTTAGTCTGCGAGTGGGATAAAAGCCATTTGCCAAGCACAGTAACTAGAAAGATAACTAAGTCAATTGATTGAGCAGTGAGGAAATTCAGTCATCTGGTCCCTTGGTTCAAACCTGGTAAAAAGCAGAAAAGCAGTCTAGTGCATGCTAGTGGGGTTTGGATAATGCATAGATGCATCCCGAATCAGGCACAAAGCCAGAATACAGAAGTTCAGAAGGAGACTGATATTGTCCTGGATCTTATGCTGCAATAACACCCTCTAGTGGTACGTTAGAAATAACTGTAGCTAAAGAAATATTAGCAAAGGGGCTTATGCAATACAGTGCACTCAGCCTAATGCACAGCTTGACGCCTGGTTGGATGCACATTTTGGACTTGCTAAAATAACTCCCATTGCAATAATGGGATTAGCGCGTCGAAAACACATGTCCAAACCTGCGCACAGCTAACAGTGCTCATCACATGTAAATGCCACGTTGATGAGACTATTAGCTAGTACCCACAAAGTAAAAAAATCACCATTCGCCCAACACGCACATTTTAACCCTCAAAAATTAACGCCATCCCTGGAGTTGGCATTAAGTCTTGAGGCACCCCAAGCTATCAATAGAAAAGCATAAAATACTGCTTAATATTGTTGAGATACTAAGTAGGAGGAACCACAGAAATCGATAACATAAAAGAAAAAAGCTTTGGCAACTGTCAGGTTAGGAAAACGGATGCTCAGCTTATCAGCATCCATTTTCCTAACCCATGGCTGAATGCAGGTTCGGAAAATGGCGGCTCGTTAATTGAGCGTCCATTTTCCTAACTCGCGGTTGTGTGCCCAGCCACCTCTCCCGATGCCTAGGACAGGCTAGGGAAGCATAATTTCCCTTAGCACATCCTTTTTAATGTGGCTGTTCATTTACATAGCGCATCGCGCAACCAGGATAGATGGATGGGCACACTTTAGGGAAAATGGGCGCCCAGTTTGATCACCCATTTTTAGTGTTCCCATATTGCATTAGTCTCAAAATGTATATTAGAAACAATACAGCAATACTAGGTAGAAGACTACTGCATGGACCTAAAGGAAATTCCATAGTAAGAATTACCCACACTGCATCCTCTAGGGAGGGAAAACACAATCCCAAATCTATGCAACAGGGAAGCCTTGTTGCACTTGGGTAAGACAGTGAGAAAGCTGACTGTGCTATATGGGGTTAGGAATTATCATAGCTGGGTTAAGCCACAGGGGAACATCAATACGCTTGCTCCACTGTAAAACTTGTTACAGTTTTGCTCCAGCAATTATTTTCCCCCTCAGGGGAAATTCTGGAATATTTTCAATCTCACTTGGCTCACCAGGGCACCTCCCACTGGGCACCCCTGGCTTCTCTCCCTTGACTTTCCATGCCCTCTCTCTATGGGCATTCTGTGGCAGCCTCTCCTGGTTCCTGTCTAATGGCCCCTTCCACAGTGCCTCTCACTGGGATCTCTGTGGTACCTTTCTCTGGGTTTCTTGCATCATGATCCTCTAGCGTGCACTGCCAGAGCTCCCTAAGTACCTGATCCATCTCTACAGCAATCGCTGGTATCTCAGCCACTGTCCATAGCCACTCACTTCTCTGCACAGCCATGGCAACTTGGAGCGGGTTCTCTGGCTCCGAAGCCTTGGCTTGCTTCTCAAGCATCCATACCTGCAACCTCAGGTTCTGTTTTCCCTCTGACTCTGGAGAGCTGGGAACTCTTACCATACAGACATACATGGCTGTTCCCTTCCTTCCAGCCCTCTGGCTGCTTTGCTTCACCCGTTGCTGCAGGTATCCTGACTAATCCACTCCAGGTATTCTTGTGGCGACTCTGCTTGAACTGCAGAACAGCTTGCTTGCTGAAAGAGACCCATGCCCTGTTCCCATTCACAGCATTCACAACCCACTCTGGCAGCTTTTCCAGGGCCACAGACTGCTCAGCACAGCTTTGCTGCACCACTATTTCACAATCTTTTCTTTTCCAAAGTCAAAAAGGTAAAAAAAAATAAAAATTCCTTTATAATCAGTATTATCTCACTCACTTTTTATTCCCTATCTCCAGCAGAGCTTCTTTCTTTAGCTGGTTTAAAACATACCACTGTCTAGATGTCCTTGCAATCAGACTCATGAATCAGTTTCCTCATTAACTGAAAGTTTTAAAGTGTAGATTTGACCTCCCCTCTTCTCTTCAGTCCTGTTTTGCCTCCAAAGTTTTGGCAGTCTTCCTACACACTAGACTTTTCTTTTGGAGGCTGGGTTTTCTTCTGTGCACTGCTTAGAAAAAAAAAAATCCCCTGACATAACACAATATGTGGGACCCAAGTGGTGATCCCCAGGCTGGAGGCATAAACTTGGCCTTACTCCAGGCTTTTCAAAAGCACATTAACCTTTATTTGCAGCTTCAACAAACAAACATTAGTAGACTGTCTTAACTTCAGAACAGTGTTCTCCCATTCTTCACAATTCTTTCGTGGATTACAAACAGAGAGTAAGATTAAATGGACAATTTTCTCAGTGGAAGGGAGTGGGCAGTGGAGTGCCTCAGGGATCTGTATTGGGACCCTTACTTTTCAATATATTTATAAATGATCTGGAAAGAAATACAATGAGTGAGATAATCAAATTTGCAGATGATACAAAATTGTTCAGAGTAGTTAAATCACAAGCAGATTGTGATAAATTGCAGGAAGACCTTGTAAGACTGGAAAATTGGGCATCAAAATGGCAGATGAAATTTAATGTGGATAAGTGCAAGGTGATGCATATAGGGAAAAATAACTCATGCTGTAGTTACACAATGTTAGGTTCCGTATTAGGTGCTACAACCCAGGAAAGAGATCTAGGCATCATAGTGGATAACACATTGAATTGTTGGTTCAGTGTGCTGAGGCAGTCAAAAAAGCAAACAGAATGTTGGGAATTATTAGAAAGGGAATGGTGAATAAAACGGAAAATGTCATAATGCCTCTGTATCGCTCCATGGTGAGACCGCACCTTGAATACTGTGTACAATTCTGGTCGCCGCATCTCAAAAAAGTTATAATTGCGATGGAGGAGGTACAGAGAAGGGCTACCAAAATGATAAGGGGAATGGAACAGATCCCCTATGAGGAAAGACTAAAGAGGTTAGGAATTTTCAGCTTTGAGAAGAGACGGCTGAGGGGGGATATGATAGAAGTGTTTAAAATCATGAGAGGTCTAGAATGGGTAGATGTGAATCAGATATTTACTCTTTCGGATAACAGAAAGACTAGGGGGCACTCCATGAAGTTAGCATGTGGCACGTTTAAAACTAATCAGAGAAAGTTTTTTTTACTCAACGCACAATTAAACTCTGGAATTTGTTGCCAGAGGATGTGGTTAGTGCAGTTAGTATAGCTGTGTTTAAAAAATAATTGGATAAGTTCTTGGAGTAGAAGTCCATTACCTGCTATTAATTAAGTTGACTTAGAAAATAGCCACTGTTATTAATAGCAACTGTAACATGGAATAGACTTAGTTTTTGTGTACTTGCCAGGTTCTTATGGCCTGGATTGGCCACTGTTGGAAACAGGATGCTGGGCTTGATGGACCCTTGGTCTGACCCAGTATGGCATGTTCTTATCTTCTTACAGCCTTTTACCGCTTCCCTCAGTACTCACAGCTTCTTTACAGGTTCAGTGTTTGGACAGCATTATTCCATAGGAGCTGCCTTCCTCCTGGAGGCCTGGGCCTGGTCAGATTATCCCCACCTGGAGCCCAGTTCTTATTCCTCCCTTGCTGGGTCCCACCCACAGAGCTCTCTCACTCAAGGGGAATTAAAGTGGACCAGCCATGTAGCCTGGTCCTGCACAGATTTAAGGGGGGAAATAGGGGCACTACATCACAGTAGTCTAGTGCTAAGGTGGCCAAATGATCCATGAGTACATGAGCTACATGCAGTCCTCTGATCACTGTTCTGTGGTCTGCAGCTGGCCAGTTGGACCATCACTGCCACCGAGAAGAGAGAAGCATGAATTCTAGTACAAAGAAAAAGGGTCGAAGAAACCAACTGGTGGGATAGCTGAGTAATACAAAGAATCTCATCAGTGGTAACACAAAGGAAATTCTTTGTGTAGGATCTCTGCCCTCTCCATCGCCTCCCATACCAGCAAGATATATGGTGTTAGGGGGAACCAAAGCTGATAGTTTCCATTGTGTTGCCACTGCTGAAATTTTTCTCACTGCCTCACCATGCAGCCAATTTTCAAGTTTTTGAGGAGTGTGGTGGAATGCAAGAGAGGAGGAAGGTGGAAGATGTGGGTGGGGGGACAGAGAGAGGCACAGGGAAAGAATTACAACTGGGTGCAAAGGAAGGAAATCAGAAGGGCAGAGAGGGAGGCACAAGGAGGAAAGACTTCAAGACACAGGGGTGCACAGAGAGGGTAGAGTCAGAATAGGTACAAGGATAAAGGGAGAGGGACAGAGAGGTCACAGAGAAGCACCGCAATACCTATTTAGTCTGTCTAACTTACTTTCTTTTCCATTCCATAGACCACTATGAACCTCCGACTTTCCCTTCACTTCTTAGCTGCCAGGAATCCTTTGTATTTATCCTAAAGCATTCTTGTGTTCAGTTAGTATTTTTGTCTCTACCACCTCCTGAGGCTACCTCCTTGTTCTGTCTCCACAGTGTATTTATGTTTCTTTAATATAATTCCAACCTGTGCCATCTTATAATATTGCTTAGCTTAGATTTCTGCAGGGTATAATCCTTTACCCTGATTGGTTATTGATAGCTGCTGTTTGAACTTCCTAATTGGATCTCTTCCTTTTCTGGATTTTGTCTGTGTTTTTCTCCCCTTGATCCAAAGCAACCTGGGACAGTTTATTTCCTGGAGGGATTTTCAGTTGGGGAAAAGATTCTTGGCAATCTAACAGCTCCTTCTAAATCCTTAGCCACAATCCTTAGCCATCACTCATTCATCCACAGCTTCTGTCAGCTGCAGTTTACCTCTTTCAGAATGAACTGGGCCTCCAGAGAGAATTCATTACAGCAATCTGTGTGACTACTCTTGGTGTCTTCTCATTCACAGTGAGTATTGCATTGTTCATCATTCCCAAAAAAGGTTTTGGCAATCAAGAACTGAGTTTATCTGGTATCTATTCTAAAGCTGGGGAAAAGGTTATGTGGCTATCTAGGAACATAAGCTTGAGATCATATTCTAAGGACTGTAAACCCCTTGTATCACAATTTCATATCATGATCTCTAGTTCTAGAAATTCCTTTCTACTTAAAAATATTTGCTTTTTGAATATTATTTATACCTTTTAGGTATTTGAATGTCTCCCTCTTCTCTCCTCCAGAGTATATATACATTTTGCATTATAAAGTTGTTTATATACTGAAAAAGAAAAGGGAGATATTATAGATGTTAACTTATATGTTGTGGCTGATTGTTGTATTTCACTGATTTTCCTCTTCCTGTCTTTGTTGTTACTTTAACCTTGTGTGTTGCTTGCTGGGTAATTCCACATGGCACCTGTTCACTAGCAACTTTCAGTTGTCTTTATTTATTTATATATATATATATCAGCAGGAGTGGAAAATTCCTGGGCGCCAGATCACCAAGTGCCTAAAAATTGTTGCTGGCCCAGGAGAAGCCATCACCCTTGCAGTAGGCTGTAATATTTACCACTTTATTTTATTTGTTACTGTTAAGTGTCTATGTCTCGTTAATACTTATTATGTATGTTTATGTTGTTACTCGCTAAGCATTGCAGATCAGCAGGTGATAATTTAATAAATCAATAAAATAATAAATAAGTGACCCCCCTCTTTCCTAGACATGAACTCCATTTATCTCCTCCATCCTTTATCACCCAATCAATCTCTAATCCAGTCCTTGGGGTCCATCAGGTCCATCCCTAGGCTTCTCAATTTACTTGTGAATCCCTTGTGTGGATGGTGTCAAAAGCTTTGAAAAATTCCAAGTACAGTACATGTCCTTGATCTATTTTTCTGGTCACCCAGTCAAAGAATTTGATAAGATTTGTTTAACATGATCTGTGTCTGTTAAAACAATGCTGCATCTATCCCTGCAACCCAATGGATTCAAGACACTTCACTATCCTATCCTTTTTAAGTGAGTGGAACCCCCTACCCCTGGGTGTGGATTACTACCCAATGGGGCCATAAAAGAATCTATTTGTCTTTGGGGCTGGACCACTCAATGGCTAACTCTCTCACTGTCCTTCTTTTCCCCAAAGCTGAATTGTTTGTAGATGGGGGGCAGGATTTACTTTCAGGGCTCAATGTGACAGGGGTAGCTCTGCTCGTGTTCCCCAAGAGAGGTGGATGCTGCAGGTGCCAGAAAGAATACACAGGAAACTTTGGGTTGAATGTCAAAAATCAAAGCTTTTACTGATGGGTAATCAGATAAAGTAATGGCATAATTCAATTTAATTCCTTTGGTTTCTACAAATGGCTTTTACAGTTCTTTCTCTTGTCTCTATCTGTGTAAGAGTCTCATTATCTTGGTCCAGGGGCAAGAGAAACACTCACTATCCAGGGTTTGAAATAATGAAGTTCCCAAGTGGTCAGGGATATACTTGTTGGAACAGAAAACACCCTTCCAACTGGCCAAAAGCTACTACACTGCCTCTGCACAGACTCCAATTTGCTCTCCAAGTGGGGGTCCTCAGATATAACTCAATTTGTATTTTACTCTGGGTTCTCCTCAATCCTTCTCGATCTCACTCACAGTATTCAAATCCCAAGTTGGAGAGGGTTCCCCTGGAACATGTAGCTCTCGATGTTTCTTCTCAGGGTAGAAAGAAGGGGGCAGCAAAACTCTTCCTCCCAGATCTTCTAATCAAAATATCTCTTTACCCCAAAAACGAATCTTAAGACCAGAACTGTTCCTGGCTTTCAGGTCACCACCTCTGAAGGGCAGGACTTCACTAACCCTAGGTGCCCCAAACACGGGATTCTCCATGCTGCATGCTCAGGAGAGTCCAGGTGGCTCATAAGGCTCCTTCCACAAAAATTCAAGAAGCCCCAAAATGATTCCAAGAACAACCCAGCCAGCAAGTTAGTGGACTGAAAGAGATGCTCCCTCGACCTTGCCCAGGAACTACAGGCAGAGATGGTACCTGAGTCCAAGGTTAGGCCCAAAAACCAACAAAGGCAAAAGCTCCTACATTTCCTCCTATCTCAAACTCAAAGCTGAACTGCGCACCAGAGCTCACTGTTCAAGCTGCTTTTATTAACTCACAGGAGGCCGGCCATCCCAGCACCCTCAATAGGAGGAGCTTGACCAAATGGTTCCTCCCCTAACCTAACATAAACTGCTTTCTGAATGCAGAAATACCCAGGCTTAGGGTAACATGACCGTAGTGTCCAATGTCCATTACATAAGGTTAGAATAACCTTTCTATTTCCACTTGTATTATGAGGGCTTTTTTTTTTGCCGGGAGCGGAGGAACAAGTGGGGCAGAAAGAGGCACATTGGAGAAAAGGGAAAGAGTGGGGATGAGATACAAGAAGAAAGAGTAGATATATATAATCGGGCTGATACAGTAAAAATCGCGGGAGAGCGGGCACTCGCCCGCTCTCCTGTGTACGTGATACAGTAAATTAATTTATTTAAATTAGGGTCCGCAGCAAAAAGAGGCGCTAGGGACACTAGCGTGTCCCTACTGCCTCTTTTTGGACGGGAGCAGCGACTGTCAGTGGGTTTGACTGCCTACGCTCAATTTTGCTGGCTTCGGTTCTCGAGCCCTCTGACAGCCACGGGTTCGGAAACCGGACGCCTGCAAAATTGAGCGTCCAGTTTTCAACCCACAAGCCGCGGGCTCATTTAAAATTTTTTTTTATTTTTATTTTTTACTTTTTTTAACTTTTGGGACCCCCAACTAATATCGCCATAATATTAAGTCGGAGGGTGCACAGAAAAGCAGTTTTTACTGCTTTTCTGTGCACTTCCCTGGCGCCAGCAGAAATTAATGCCTACCTTTGGGTAGGCGCTAATTTCTTAAAGTAAAATGTGCAGCTTAGCTGCACATTTTACTTTCTGTATCGCGCGGGAATGACTAATAGGGCCATCAACATGCATTTGCATATTGCGGGCGCTATTAGTCTCGGGGAGGTTGGACGCACGTTTTCGACGCGCTATTACCCCTTACTGAATAAGGGGTAAAGCTAGTGCGTCGAAAACATGCGTCCAAATGCCGGTTAACAGTGCGCTCCATCGGAGCGCACTGTACTGTAACGGCCTGAGTGTGAGAAAATTAACCTGGGGGTGTTACTGGAGAAAAAGATGAAAAGAGAAATAAAATGTAGAAAAGAACAAAAGGTAAAATACCAAAAAGGTACAAATCTAGCATAGAAAGTGGGAGAAAAAATATTTTAAAAAACGGAAAACTGTAATAAAGACAAATGTACAGAAAAAGAAATAAAATGACATAAGGTCCAAAAGAGAACAGAATGAAGGAAAATTTTAGGGAGATGAGAAGAGTAGCATAAAGGAGAGAGAAAGGAAGAGAACAGGGAATTGAGACTTTTATGAAGAAGAAAAGATTAAGAACAGCAAGGGCTGCAAAAAGACTACAGTCAAGAAAGAAGTATTTTTAGTGCTCAGGGTCTGCTGAATCTTCAAATCAAATCTAATAACTAGGATTTTGTGATCATTAACCTTCCAAAACTAAGGATTCTAGGATTCAGGAATATCTCTAAATTGTTTTAAAAACTGTTGAGGTTTGTATGCCTCCAGGTCTTTTTTTATTAACATCTCACTAACTCAGAAATTTCATGGTGAGCGAAATATAAAAGTTCCCAGATGTGTGTGTGTGCTGCAGCTGTGAAAGAGAGGGGATTGTGGCTGGATTTGTGTTGCTGGCTGGCTCTGTGAGAGCTTTTGACTATGTGTGTAAAAATGAGGCTCAGTGTGACAGATAGTGAGGACAGGACACATGTGCATGTATCTGTGTTTGTATGTTCAAGAGAAAGTTATGGCCGGATGTACAAAAGAGAGGGAGTCTGTGCGTGCGTATGTGCATGTGAATGGAAATCTTTGTCCATCAGGTTTTGTGTAGGTTTTGTCTAGTGAGAAATTATGCCTGCATGTGCTTTCTGATACTGGGTATCCCTATATGTAACCCCTGAGCGGAATGGATCTTTTAGCTGGCAGGCAGGGACTCATAGGAAAAGAGAGGATGGACCCTTTCTTCACTCTCTCTGGCTCTCCATGGATAGCATTAACATTCTGAGTTCCAGGATTCTACGTGGGGGATGAATAATGGTTTTGCTATTCCCAATTCTTGCAATACAAGCCTATCCTCTGTACATATTAGCACTAACAGGCAACACAGTCTTTTCAGCCACAAACACACTGAGAGGCGGGGTGGTTTCCAGCTTCTTTTACTGATAGTTAATTTGATGACTGATGCATATTTACAGCTTCATTTCTTGTTCAAATAAAGTCAATAAATAATAATACAGTAGATAGAGCAATAAATTATGACCTCATTTCTATAGCAAAGTATTTTAATTCCTTTGAAATTGCATTAACACTTTAATTACTTCTTCTTCCCATTTTTTCCAGTTACTCAGATTCCCAACTTTATCCCAGCTAGAATATAGTCCCAATACATGATCAGAACTTAATCCCAGCTCTCATATATTTTGCTGAATTCTTCTTAAATACTTTAGCTATCCTAGGGAGGTCATTTATTAAAGGTTTTCTCCCATTTTATGTCTATGGGAAAAATGCTTAGTAAATGACCCCCCCCTCCCCCAGTTAGTACCTATTGGGCACTTCCTGCTCATTTACTTCAGCAGCATTTACAGTTTTCAGAAAGAATAGCTCCTACTTCTTACCCCTTTGAATCCTTTAGTTTCATTCAGGATGAAAGACGCCACTCTCCAAAAGGTTTGGTTACTGAGTCCTAGGTACCAAGGTGCCATCAGCCTCCAGTGGAACAAAATTAGTTTCTGTACCCAAAAAGGGGAGAGAAAATCAAGCAAGAAACAGGAAGGATGGAAAAGCTTCCTTGCCTCACAACAGAGGAGAGAGTCCAAAATAGTGAAGTTAAAGTTTAAACTCCTCTGCGTGGAATCATTGTTATGTCAATCCCCTGAAGGAGCGAGAGCAGTACTCCCTACCCCATGATCCAGCCTTGAACACAGGGAAGCCCTAATCTACCGTAACAAGTGGGACCAGGCTCTCACAGGGAATTCTCCAAAAATGGATTAAAAGAGTAAAATCAAGCAGAATCAGGTCAGACAGGATGCTGACCTTACCCATAAATAAGGAGAAATGTTATACAGCAGGAGGCAATGAAAGTCTGCAAGAAAGTCTAATTCAAAATCCACAAGGATAGATGTTGTTTGGGGATGATAAGCAGCTAGGACTCACCATCTGCACCTCCCACATGGGGGAGTAAAACCCAAACTTCTTTGTATCAAATCTACACTGGACCTCCCCAGCAATTTAGTACATTCCTTTTAGGAGGAAAACTAAGGGTTCCCTACACATATGAGGACATTAGAATTAAACATGTAAACATACCCATATACAATGTGCATTATTTGTGCATGCATTAGTGTTACTGCTGGTTTCCCAGCAGTATTGCTAAGATGCATGCAAATCATTGAAAATGGTGCACGTAGTAGGGGCAAAGGCAGGTCAGTGCCTTTTTGGAGAATGGCGCCAACTGGACCCAGCACTAGTAGGCACCCCAGGGTCTCATGCTGGCCATAAATGATTTTTTTTTTTTACAGGTACGGAAATGTCAGGAGGCCAGGGTGGGGGCCTGAGGAACAGATGATAACTTTGGGGTATTTAGGGTGGGGGCCTTACCAGCCTTTTCTTAATATGGAAAGAGAAGGTTGGGGGTGGGGCCTAGAGAGGACATGAGGATTCATGGATTGGGGAAGGAGTTTGGGCTGGAGGCTGGGTCATCTATTTTTTTACTTTTTTTTTTTGTGGGACTGCCTCAAATGGCAACTCCAAGATAGGAGTGGGGGGAGGAGTCTAGTAATACCCCTAGTAACCTTTTTTTTAACCTTTTGGGTGGAAATATGTTGTGGGTTGATCGGCCCTTCAATTTTAACATGGGAACATCAAGACCCGCGTTTAGGGTCTCAGTGCTCCTGCAGAATAGCGAATTGAAAAAAGTATAGATAAAATAACGTGGCTGAAAAATTTCTAAGTCAGTTGCATTATTTTATTTTTATAGGATTAGGTGTTCATGAGCTGCTTTGCATGGATTTGCAAAACTCATGCATGCAAATGCCATGCACAGCATCTTATTGTAATAGGGTGAGTTTCAGGCTCAAATATTGCATGATATCGCCACATTAGGGCTATATCTTATGATATGTGCTGTTTAACGGGTGTTATTGCCCTATTGCAGCTCTATAAATCTCCCCCTACATGAGTTCTTATGTTATATCGATCAGATTGTATTGGACAGATGGCTATTAAAATAGAAACGTTTCTTTCCCTCAGGGATAAGCTACATTCCAAAACCTGTTCTATTATTTACAAAGAGGGCACAGCACTCAAATGTTGGTGTAACCACATGGCTGCTTTATTTACAAAGTTTATAACAGGCTTGCTTTCAACAGGACATCTTATAACACCACAACCTAGTAGCATTTTAGCTATTGTACAAACTCAATCAGTACAAAATCACAAGTCCAATGTCTCTTGGAATTACAAAATAATCACACATTATTAGAGGTCAATATTCAGTAAGCAAAATTATCCGGGTAAAGTTACTTGGATAACTATAGCCAAATATTCAGCAGGACAAGACTCCCACTAAATACACTCAGCTAAAGATACTTGGAGAAAAATAGCCTGCTAAGTTTAGCTGATTGGCAGCTTACTCAATTCTCTTTTCTCCAACCCATCTAAAGTAAACTGATTAGCACTGAAAATCTGTGCTAAATGGCCAAGGAAGAAATCCTACAATAAAGAGACTGGTTAACCCCCCCCCCCCCCACACACACACACACACACCACATATTATAAAGTCCCCATGCCACAGGGTTAAACTCTCCTCCCCCTCCCCCTCCCAATCCCACCACAAAGCACAAACCCCACTCATCCCTCCCAATCCCTATCAGAAATCACTGAGGCTGCCAGGTTAAACACTCCTACCCCTCCCAATCCCCCCAAAAACTCATAAAGTCCCACAGCCATAGGTTTACATCTCCTCCCCATTTCCTATCACAACCAACAGGCCTACCTGTTGGTTGAAACGCGCTCTATCCACAGCGGGCCCGTCTCTCTGGAACTCACTACCACCGGACCTCCGCCTTGAACCGTGCCATACTACTTTCAAAGTGAAACTCAAGACTTGGCTTTTCCATCAAGCTTTCCCAGAGAGCTAAAAGCAAGAAGAACAAACATCCAGCCTTTTCTTACAGCAATATTGTTATGTTCATATTGCGTCAGTTACATGTTTCAAGTTGTTTTCTAAGTTGATCTTAGTTGTTTCATAATAGATTGTACTTTGATTATTATCCGTTCATTATATTCGATATATTCCATGTAAACCGCCTCCCCGGCGATAGATATCTCTGTTAAATGTGAACCGGAGTGATATGTATTGTATACAGGAACTTCCGGTATATAAAAACCAAAAATAAATAAATAAATAAATAACAGGCCTGGCACTACCGGTTGTAAAAAACCATACAACTGCACAGGGAGGAATTCCAGGGGGGGGGGGTGGGGGTGGCAACATTGATGGACCAGGTGAATTCAAAGAACTAAAAGATGGTGCTCCTGTGATAAAAAAATGGCAAAATTGACAATGCCTTCACCCCCCATTTCCCTGAGCCCATCTTACCTCATCTGTGCAGATATAAAATGCCTAAATGGGCTTTGCTCTGCCTGCCAAAATTTTAAAATAGTTCTGGTTGGTCCATTGGCCAGGGCCATTAAGTCATGTCAGCCAGCTGATATAGGAAAGAAGATGGGAATGGAGCTATCTGTTTCATTTGCTGATCGCGGTAGCTCACGGTGACCGGCTGCACTCACCTCGACGCTGCCTGGGCCAATCTCCACGGGAAATGCTACCAACCTCCGTCCGTGCGGCAGGATGCCGCCAGAATCATCATCCCTAGTATGTTCCCCTAGGTGAGTTCGTATCTGATATCTCAGTCTTTAAAGGGTCCATGGTGGGAAAAGGCCACGGCATCCCTTGATGATGTCATTGCCTCAGCCCTATAAAAGGGCCCTTCTGACATTTCTGCTTTGCCTCAGCAATGGGTCCCTTGCATCCAGCTTTGTCTTGTCCAGCCCTACCTCATCCAGCCTTCTAGCCTTGACTCATCTTGCCTTGTCGTTTTCATGCTTCTGCGCCATCCTGGTTGTCTTGCCTTGTCTCCCTGCCTTGCCTTTGTCCTTGTTCTCAGGGTCTTGTCTTGCTTTACCATGTCCGTCTAATCCTATTTTGTTCCCTCACCCGTCTCTCTAGTTCTGACCTCAGCTTTGGACTTTGACTTAACCCTTGCTTACTGCCTGGCCCTGACCTTGGCCTTGAACCTTGATTACATCTTGTCTGCTGCCAGCCCCGACTCTTGGCCTGTCTCTGGATTCTATCTCCTAAGTCCTGCTGGCTGCCAAAACCCAAGGGCTCAACCTGCAGGGGAGGCAGCTGGTACAGATGAATCTCTAGCCTGGTCTATGTTAAAGCTCGTTCTCCAGCTAATGGTGTAGACCTCCTAGGGCTGCCCCCGAGGCAGGGCAACTGCACCGCAGCACAAAGGGCTCATGTTCACTCCATGCCTTACAAATTGCTTGTTGCGACCTACAGGTCCTGATATGGGCGTGGCCACTTGCTCATGGGAGAGCATGAGCCCCTGAACCATGGCACGACTCAGAGAGGAGCCCCGAGCCACACAGTGGGAGGCGAGAGCATGCAAGCATGAGCGGAGCAGGAACAAAGCAAGACTGGAACTAAAGCAAGGAACTCAGAACAGGCACCAAGCAGGATCAACCCTCCGCTGGACCTACACGCACCAAGGAGACCCAGCAAAAAGCCACTCAAAAGCCCTTTCGGACCCGCCGCTTGGGAACGATGAGTGCGTGAGGCCAGATGGAGGCTCAGGGCAGGAACAAGACGAGGGCTTGGAACTTGGAATGACTCAGACGAGGACTCAGGTTACTCGGAAGACTCAGATGAGGACTTGGAACTTGGAAGGACTCTGACAAGGGTTCAGGTTACTCACAAGACTCTGACAAGGATTCAGGTTAGAAGATCTCAGGCAAGGTTTCAGAACTCAGGCAAAAGTACTGGGTGAGAACTGCATTGCAGCCTGCCCTACACAACCGCCCGTGGCTGGTAGCGGACCACGCTGAACATGAAGCAGACTCCAGGTGAAGTAGTGGAACTTGACACTGGAATATGACGAGGATTCAGTAGAGGCCTGCACAGGGGTGCGCCCTACACAGCCGCCTGTGGCTGGTCACGGACCACGCTGGAGCGGAGCAGGTTCTGGCAGAGTCTTGGGCATGGACGGAAGCAGGCAAGGAACTCCAAAGACCAGGACAGGATTCAAGACTCAGGATTCAAGACTCGGAACTCGGAACATTAAAAACAAGGGTCTTCCGGACACTTGCGTTGCAGACAAGAAGAAGGCCTTGTTCCATGAAGCACCCTACACAGCCCCCCATGGGCTGGTCATGGACCACGACGGTGGCATGCCAGGAAAGGTGGACACATGAAACTGGGAACTGGTTGCAGAAGTGGAGACGAAGGCATCAGAACCAAGACATCAGGAACACGGAACATCTGGAACATCAGGACTCAGGAATGGAACCACGGAACTTCTAGACATCAGGACCAAGGAACATCAGGACATGGAACAGGCGACAAAGGAGCTCCGACGAAGGATGAGACCAGGAACATCAGGACGAGTAGACCAGGAACACAGAACAAAGCCAACTAGACAAGTGAAGACCACGGAGGACCTGGACCGGCACAGAAGAACATGGACAACCATGACATCCGATCCGACGGCCCCAAGGATCAGGAACTGAGCCCTTTTATAGGGCTGAAGCAGGAAGTTAAGAGATGAAGACTTCTGGTGGGGCTGTGGGCATTTCCCGCTGCTGGCCCTTTAAATATCTTGAAGAGGTGCGCGCCGGAGCCTAGAGGAGGGCCCAGGGAGGAAGCAGGACCATGGACAGCAGCGTCCCTGCTGCACAGACGCAGAAAGGAGCAGGCAGGCATCAGGAGCAGCCCGATGGCAGCACAGGCCGCGAAGAAGATCCCTGGTGGCTCTCCTTGCCGCGAAGAGCAGCAGCGGGTCCCTGCCGCAGAGGTGGAAGGCAGCAATGGCGGCACTCCAGGTCACATGGAGGAGGCAGGCCTGGCGGTGGCTAGGCCACTTAGGTGAAGAGTGGCAGCCCTTCCTGCTGCAAAGGGAATCCCGGCGGCATCCTCAGCAGCGGCATCAGGCCATGCAGATGGCGTCAGCGGCATCCAGCCGCACAAGCAAGGCCCGGGGAGCAGTGATGAAACTGGTGTCAGCTTGGGGTAAGTGAGAGGCCTGCTCACGGAATGCGCTCCGCGAGCAGGATCATAACATTGCTGAGGCCATGAGCTCAGCGAACACATTTCCAGAATGGGCCATTTCTGGATTGGCCTCCCAAGTACAGGATCAAAAGGGCCTGGCCGATCTCCTGCAAGGCTTCACTCAGCCAACCCAACAGCAGCTTGACTACATGACTGGGTTACTGCAGGCCCTGGCCCAGTGAGTGAACATCATGCAGGCCAACTACCAGTTCCAGCTCCAGCACAAGCTCTGGTGAACCCTCCCCCCATGCCTGTTCAGACCATGGAATCCATGGTGCATCTTCTGCCACCTCCTAGGTACAGTTGGAGATCCCAACGGATGCAGAGGGTTTCTCAATGTCTTAAAATAATATTTTGAGCTACAGGCAGCTCATTGTTTTTCAGACCATGTCAAAATAACATACTCTCCTTCTTAGATGGTCGTGCCCTTACCTGGGCTTCTCCCTTGTGGGAATGAGAAGAACCTCTCCTTGGGAGCTTGGACAACTTTGTGCAGCAGTTCCATCTGATTTTTGATAAACCCAATCAAGTCTCATCCACAACCATGGCACGTATTTGCCAAGGCAGTCTCACCGTGGGTGAGTATGCCATAGAATTTCACACCCTGGCCTCCGAACATGGCTGGGGAGAAGATAGTCAAACAGCATATTCTGGCAGAGACTAACTAGAAGAATAGACACATTTTCAGGTTGACTCTCTCTCTCTCTAGAAGCACTCATTGCCTTGGCTATCCTTAAGGTTCCAGGAACATGCTTGGGAGAGGAAGAGGTCTCACTGATCTACTCATTTGGCTCCTGACTTCCAGTACCCCATGAAGTCTGCCCCAGACCCCATGACAGTCAGTGCCTCTGAAGAACCCATGCAGTTGGGTAAGACTCGGCTCTGAGAAGAAGAGAAACAGAGGTGAAGACAATATAACCTCTGCCTCTCTACTGCGCCGGACAGGCATTTCACTAGCTGCTGCCCTGACAAGCTAGGAAATCCTTGGAACGGGAGTTTAGTCAGGAAGATAGTATTAAGTCATCCGGCTCCCTCTCCAAAGCCAGTGATACAGTAAGTCTCACTTTTGAGGAACACACTGCCTTACTTGATTCCGGAGCCGGAGGCAATTTTATTCAGCAGTCACTGCTGCAGCAATATGGCTGGCATACCACCTCACATGATTTCTTCAGTCTATGGCAACCCCCTGCCTGGCTACATGACTTTGGCCACCTTGCCCATCTCTATGCAGATTGGCTTACATCAAGAAAGCAAGTTCTATGTGCTACATAAAGCAGTCAACCCTGTCATTCTCTGGTTACCCTGGCTCTGACTCCACAGCCTTTGATTGACTACTTTGCAGCTTGTGCATTGAAGCCCTCTTGCCAAAACATTGTGCTGCTCCAGTTAGAATGGTTCAGACTACCTTGTCTGATCTACCAGGACTGCTGCTCCAGTATACATTGCTTACCAGCCTATACTATAAACATCAATCTAGGACTTTGTTGCCTCACAGCTCTGCTGATCGATTGGACTCCTTGAAGCACTTTCTCATGAGGTAGATGCAGGGGTGCAGGTGCTCTCCTCATTCAACAAGATAATCTAGAGGTCCTCAAGGTTCCTTCCCCTGCAGAAGAGAATCAACCAATAGATACACTTCATGTCACTCCAAAACCAAGGAACTCTTAAAATGATCACTGGAACTCATGTCAAACCTCCCAGGCCCATGGAAGGGGAAAGGATCCTATTGATGTTCTCCCCAGAAGCCAAAAACAAGTACCCTGAGGAGGGGGCTTAAGGCGGTACTGATATGTTTGCCTTTCACAGCAGCTTACCACAACTGGCTGCACTCACCCCGATGCTGCCTTGGCCCCTCTCTGCAGGAAATGCTCCCAATGACTGTCCATGCGTCAAGATGCCACCAGAACCACCATCCTTGGTGTGTTCCCCTAGGTGTGTACATGCGCCCAATGTTTCAGTCTTTAAAGGGCCCATGGCAAGAAAAGGCTGCAATGCCCCTTGATGAAGTCACTGCCTCAGCCCTATAAAAGGGCCCTTCCGATGTCTCTGCCTTGCCTCAGCAATGGGTTTCTTGCTCACAATAAAGTTCAGGTAGTGCAGAGAAATCACACATAGCAGGTTTTAGCATATGCTGGCTTCCTGCCTGCTCCTCAGGGCCTCGCTAACCCTTCTGAGTCCTGTCTTTTGCTAGGCTGAAGAGATCCTCCCTGGGTCCAAAATCCCTTGCTGGGTTGGGAGTTAAGGCGGACCGGGCCAAATAACTGTCCTATTGTCCAAAGACTATTCCTGCTGAGGAACTGTGTCCTTGTCCTCCTCCATCTTCAGAAAGCAAGTTGTTAGCCATTGGCAAGGATCCTATGAAGTTTTGGAGAAAACAGGACCCATAGATTAAAAAATAGCCCATCCAGATAAATGAAAGAAAACTCAAATCTACCACGTAAACCTTCTGAAGAAGTGGGTTGTACAGGAGTGGGAAGTGGTACAAGAAAGCAAGTTTGGTCCAGAGTTTGGATCTGAAGTGGACCGAACCCAGATTCCTTTCAGAGAGTAGCTGTTTGCCACACAAACAGCTGAAATAAAGCAGCTGGTGAAGTAAAATAAGGAGATCTTCATGAACCTACCAGGCTGTACCCACCTGGTGCAGCATGACATCATTACGCTCCTGGAGTTTTGTACAGCAACGACCCTATTAGATTCCTAAGGCCAGGTGCTGCAACATTGAAACTGAAGTGAAGGAGATGCTTGGGCACGGAGTTATAGAGGAGTCTAACAGTGATTGGTCCTCACCCATAGTGTTGGTGTTGAAGCCAGATGGAAGCATAAGGTTCTGCATTGACTTTAAAAAGATCAACGAGGTCTCAAAACTCGATGTGTACCCAATACCACAAGGGAATAAACTGAGCATCTGGTATCAGCCTTGTTCATCTCTACCCTAGACCATACAAAAGGTTATTGGCAGGTACCTCTCACACCAGCAGTAAAGGAAAAGACTGCGTTGTCGATGCCAGAGGGAGTTCTCCAGTTTACCATTCTCTCATTTGGACTCCATGGCACTCCCCGCAATATTTCAACACTTGGTTGACTGCCAGCTCTGCCCACATTAAGAGTACACAGCCACCTACTTGGATGATACCATGGTGTACAGCCCAGATTGAAAAACACATCTAAGCCAATTCCAGGCCATGCTAACAGTATGAGGAAAGTAGGACTGATGGATAACCCTAAGAAGTGCCTGTAGGGAGGGCAAGAGGTCCAGTATCTTGGCTACATGCTCGAAAAGGGTAAAGTCCATCCACAGACCCAGACGATTGAGATGATCACCAGGGTGCCAGTCCCACAAACAAAAGCAAAAGTAAGAGCATTCCTAGGCCTTACGGGATATGCAGAAGGTTTATCCCCAATTACTCAGAGAAGGCAGAGCCTCTCATAACGCTGTTGCTGAAGAAGAGAAGGCCCAATGGTTAGTTGAAGCAGAGAAGGCCTTCTGGGCTCTGAAAGAGGCATTATGCTATGAACTGGTCCTGCTAAGTCCGGACTTCACTGAACACTTCATGGTCAGGTTAATGCCTCAAAAGTAGTTTTTGAAGTAGTCATAGTCTAAGAGAAGGATGGTCAAGAACTTCCTATGGCATACATTAACTGGAAGCTGATGCCTCGAGAGAGGCATTACTGTACATTTGAGAAGGAGGCCTTGCACTACTACCTGCTGGGATGGCAGTTCACCTCGTAATGGACCACCAACTGCTCCTATGGATAAATAAAAATAAGGAGTCCAATGTGAAGGTGATGAGATGGTTCCTGGTCCTACAGCCCTTCTTCTATAAGATCCAACATAGGGAAGGAAGGGAGAATGCCAACATTTTCTCTTGGGCCTTTTCCTCCTCCAGGTGACCCCCTAGAAGGTGGTGGCTGTGAACTAGTTGCATAATCTTCTGGTAATATAGTTTGGAAGCTAGGAGTTTTTCTATCAATCCCCTTTCTACTCTTTGCTTTGTAACTCAGTAAAGTAGATCCACTTTCATTTTGGACTGGCTTTCCATCCACCCTCTGTATATGTTTCTGAGCCAATTTAAAGGTCTCATCCTCCCTCTGGGTCTGTCTGAAGCTCCCCAGGTTACCCCCATTTTCCTATTCAAAAGGTCTAGATATGACATTCTGGGTGGGTTGCTGCTCTTTCCCTGACTCTGACCCTTCCTCTCCTGTTGCTTCAAAATTAGCAGCTTAACTATATTTGTCCTATCAGCATTGCCTCTGGGACATAGGAGTTTTAGAGTCTTTATAGTAAGGGAAAGAGTTCTGGAAATGCCAATTCTTCAATTTTATGGATGCATGAACCTGTTGTGAACTGGTTCCACAGGTCTGCAAAGTTTTGACAGCTCTGTCTTATAACCATGGGGTAGGGTAGGCAAGGAAGAACTCCCACTTCTATTCTGTCTTGGCTGACTTGGGTCTTCAATTGTGCCTGGCTTGTTGGATATTGCCATTGCTCCCCGTGGATACATGCCAGGGTCACGACTCTTTCATAGTCAATCTGTATCAACATCACTAATTCTCTTTGAATGAGCATTTTTACACTCCCATAGTCCACCAATGCCTGGGTAGGAATGCCATCTAGCTCAACTGCAACCACAAAAGTAGAGACTCCTTGGCCAGGGAGATCCACAACATTACAGAAGTGTGGGGCCACAGCATTAGCATCCATTGGCTCACCTTCCCTGAGAGGTCAGTCTCATGCAAAATGTCCTCTCTACCTGAGGCTAAAACATGGTGATCCCATGGTGTTTTGCGGTTGAGAAGAAAAGCCTAGCCTGTCTGGCTCCACCAGCTATTGGGGTCTCCTATCCTCTATTTGGGTCGGGTGGTCTCTCCTGAGCTCATGGTGATTCAGGGATGGACTGAAGTTGGTAATAAGCGTCCACCATTTCCAATGCAATGTCTAGCATAAGATTTGGGTTTCTGCATACCAGCTGCCACATAGGGTGTTCTAGGCCATCTATTAATTATTCCAGTAAAACTGCATCAGCTACCTTCACCCCGGTCTTCCTTTCTGGGTGCAGCCACGTCCAAGACACATCTTTAAGTTGGTGGATAAGGTTCAGCGGGTTCTCTTCTTGTTGAAGGACTCCTTGACAAAATCACTGTCGGTAAGCTTCTGAGGTGAGTCTCGCTCTCTCTCTCTAATCTGGTTGTTTTGACTTCCTGATATGTGGTCCTCCCTTTTGGATTGGCAATTTGGAAGGCCTCTTGACTATTTGTGGTTGGTAGATTCCTGAGATAGGTCAACCAACTATCTTCTAGCAAGCCTGCCAATCGAGCAATCCATTCAAAATTCTTCAGGAAAATCAGAATTTTCTCCTCCTTCAGGCCTATATGGGCTGATGAGAGCCTGGAGTTAAGGGCCTTACACCATGGGCAGTGATATCATACTTTTAAATATTAAACTTTGTTTCATACAGTTTATATATATATATATATATATATATATATATATATATATATATGGTTCATGAAGTGCTTGTGCTTGTTGCACCGGGAGGTGGACCTTTGGCCTAGTGCAGGATTGGTAGGATCCCTGGTCAGACCCATAGAGCACCTGCCACAAGGAGGCAGAGCACAAGAGGAGACAGAGGCTAGCTGGAGCTTCGCCACTAGCAACCCAGGGTTCCCTCGGGTTGAGCCCTTGGTTACCTGGGCCTGCTAGTCTTAGGTTCAGAGGTGTGCCCACCAGGATCAAGGGTGCGTGGTCGATATTCAGACTAGGAGTCCAGGGTGTCAGAGAAGGCCAAAAGAGAGTCTCTGAATGTATGGCAAGGATCAAGGCCAGAGTCAAAGTAACATGGTCAGCCAAAGCAGGGGTCAAATACCAGTAGTCAGTCCGTGGATAGTCAGCCAAAGCAGAGATTAATACCAGTGGTCAGTCCGTGGATAGCAGAGGTCGGTTCCAGGCAGTGTGCAGATGTGGTCAGTAATCAGGCAGAGGTCGGTTCCAGGCAGCATGCAGATGTGGTCAGTTATCAGGCAGAGGTCAAATCCAGGCGGCGATCAATGTAATCAGGAACAGGAAGAGGTCAGTACCGAGAAGACAGTCCGAAAGCTACCTCCTGGGGAGACGAAGGAACAGGAGGACGCTGGAACAGAAGGACGCTGGAACAGAAGGACACTGGAACAGGAGAATACTGGAACAGGACTGGAATGAGACTGGAACAGGACTGGAATGACACTGGAACAAGGCTGGAACAAGACTGGAGCATAGACTGGAAATGCAGAGGCAAACTAGAAATCACAGCGTGATCGACCCAATTGCCAAGGCAAGGAAGTGAAGGCAGGGACTTCCTCTTGTACAGCGTTCAATCAGGGTGCACCACAGAGCTGGGACCCGCCCCTGGCCCTTTAATGGACCAGGCGGTCTGCGCGCGCATGCCTAGGGCTGGGGCCGACGCCACGGAGGACGCCGAGCCCCGCCGTGAGGCCTGGCTGGAGGTGGAAGACCCAGCGACCGCCGCCACAGGACGCCGAGGCCTGGTAGCACTCTCTGCTGCAGCTGTGGAGGATGACTCGGGACCCGTGGAGGACTTAGTGAGGTAAGCAGGCCCAGGCGCGGGCCGAGCGTGGACAGGACGTGCAACAATGCTATGGTCCCATGACTAGGGATGTGAATCGTGTCCTCGATCGTCTTAACGATCGATTTCGGCTGGGAGGGGGAGGGAATCGTATTGTTGCCGTTTGGGGGGGTAAAATATCGTGAAAAATCGTGAAAAATCGTGAAAAATTGTGAAAAATCAAAAAAACGTAAAATCGCAAAACCGGCACATTAAAACCCCCTAAAACCCACCCCCGACCCTTTAAATTAAATCCCCCACCCAAATGACTTAAATAACCTGCGGGTCCAGCGGCGGTCCGGAACGGCAGCGGTCCGGAACGGGCTCCTGCTACTGAATCTTGTTGTCTTCAGCCGGCGCCATTTTCCAAAATGGCGCCGAAAAATGGCGGCGGCCATAGACGAACACGATTGGACGGCAGGAGGTCCTTCCGGACCCCCGCTGGACTTTTGGCAAGTCTTGTGGGGGTCAGGAGGCCCCCCCCCCAAGCTGGCCAAAAGTTCCTGGAGGTCCAGCGGGAGTCAGGGAGCGATTTCCCGCCGCGAATCGTTTTCGTACGGAAAATGGCGCCGGCAGGAGATCGACTGCAGGAGGTCGTTCAGCGAGGCGCCGGAACCCTCGCTGAACGACCTCCTGCAGTCGATCTCCTGCCGGCGCCATTTTCCGTACGAAAACGATTCGCGGCGGGAAATCGCTCCCTGACCCCCGCTGGACCTCCAGGAACTTTTGGCCAGCTTGGGGGGGGCCTCCTGACCCCCACAAGACTTGCCAAAAGTCCAGCGGGGGTCCGGAAGGACCTCCTGCCGTCCAATCGTGTTCGTCTATGGCCGCCGCCATTTTTCGGCGCCATTTTGGAAAATGGCGCCGGCTGAAGACAACAAGATTCAGTAGCAGGAGCCCGTTCCGGACCGCTGCCGTTCCGGACCGCCGCTGGACCCGCAGGTTATTTAAGTCATTGGGGTGGGGGATTTAATTTAAAGGGTCGGGGGTGGGTTTTAGGGGGTTTTAGTGTGCCGGCTCACGATTCTAACGATTTATAACGATAAATCGTTAGAATCTCTATTGTATTGTGTTCCATAACGGTTTAAGACGATATTAAAATTATCGGACGATAATTTTAATCGTCCTAAAACGATTCACATCCCTACCCATTACTATGTCCATACATAAAGCAACCCTGCTGATGATGACCCATTGAGTCTAATGCTGGGACAGCCAACAACTCACTCCCACCTAGTGCTGGCACTGAACTACTCTTTGGTGCAAGGAACTCATCTGAGACTTCTACAGCAACCAGAGCACCCCATTGTCCACATAGTACATATAAGAGTTACCATGGTTATAGGTAGTTTGTTGGCGACTCCTATGAAATGGTGAGGTATAACAGTTGCATTAATCTGTCTTATATGTGTATATATACCATCTCCTTTGTGTTTGGCATGTTTATCTTCTATACCCCAGCACATTTCGTATTGCTACACTGGGGAATTTTCAGTACGCCATGTTACTGCAAAGAACGTGGTACTTTTGTAACCATGGTCTTTGTAGCTAATTTTAACGATTTAAATGCTTTATTCATTGACATTTCAAAAAATAAAATCTATACCGTATTTTGCGGTCCATAAGACGCACTTTTTCCCCCCTAAAAGTGGGGGAAAATGTCTGTGCGTTTTATGTAGCGAATGTAGCATCTCTCCCTCTTGCGCGCCGTCCCCCTCCTCCTCCTCCTCCCAACTCAGCCCAATCAGTATGGCGTAGCTCAAACATCAGCTGTTTGAACCGCGTGCGGTCCGGAGGGCCCTCCAGTTCAAACAGCTCTCTGTTGGTCTGCTGTTCCCGGGGTGCCGCCAGTCTTCGCAGTAACATGCACCACGGGAACAGCAGACCGGCAGGGAGCTGTTTGAATTGGAAGGGCTTCCGTAGTGCACACGGTTCAAACAGCTGATGTTTGACCTGCGCCTCGTCTCGCTACACAGTAAGATGCACCCCAGGAACAGCAGACCGGCAGGGAGCTGAAGCTCTGCTGGCAGAAGACGATACATGGCATCAAAGTTAGTACAGACCATTTCCTTCTTATTTGTTTATATATATTAGAAAATTATTTGACCTGCGCCACCATACTGATTGGGCTGAGTTGGGAGGAGGAGGAGGGGGACAGAGAGCGAGAGGGAGAGACGCTACATTCGCTCCAGGGGGAGCTCCGTACAGAGCCCGTCATGGGGACAGAATTTTTTTTCTTATTTTCCTCTAAATCCTAGGTGCGTCCTATGGTCAGGGGCGTCTTATGGACCGCAAAATACGATTTTACAATACATGTTTTGTCAGTTAGATTTTCCCTTTTGTCCCCTAATAATAACATAACTCAAAAGAAGAATTAGCGAGAAAGTGACAAAAATGAGTCAATATTTAAGAATATCTTGGAGTATTTATAGCTAATTTTAAAAGGGAAACTACTCATGTAGTGCTGGAAGTTCACAGCAAGAACAGCTCACAAGCTACAGACCGTGTAAAACAAATGCCCACAGAAGATCCTTTGAATGTTTGTGCCGAGAAAAATTTCAATCCAAAGGCTGAACCAGAGGACACTTACAAAATCTAGTGTCCAAACAGTGAAGAGGATAAGTTGGAGACTTCTTGGGTATGTGTGTGTGGAATGTTGCCTGCTGCCCTGCCCAGAACTGCCCTGCAATGGACACTAGACATGAAGCTTAAAAGGGGACTGTCCCAAGCAGACAAGGCAAAGGGCAGAAAACAATACTGGCACTGTGATGTGAAGGTATGGCATAGGATGTGGTCGGCAATTTTGGGTTAGCTGGGTCATCTAGTCTGAAGTTATTGGTTTAAGTGGGCATATTTTATATTGTATTTTCATATTGTTTATGCTTTTCATTTTGTGTTGTTTGATTGGTTTTATTTTGCTTCATACACCACTTTGGGCAACCTTTAGGTGCTGCCAAGGCAGTTAATAAGAACTCTCAAATAAACAAATACATAAGTCTTGTAGGCTGACATGGAATACCATCATGCTACAAGCCACAGATTGGCAGCAGTGGTATTCTTGCATGGAAACTTATGTGCCATGTGAGGCACATGGAGGATCTAATGGCTTGAATTAATTTATTGTAAAGTTAAGCAATTTCAGCTATTAGTTTCTTCTCAAATGGTGTAATTCAAATACAAACCACAGGGTGGCAGAAATGTAAAATATACAAATAAATGGCTAATTCAAAATGTTAAAAAATAAATCATTGCTCAAGAGCAATATGACAATACTTTTTCTAATTCTACTAGTTAGTCATTTCAGTGCACAATCATATAATATAAACAGAATTATGAACCAATAGCAAAGCACTGTAATTATAAAATATGGTGTAATGTGTTTTATAGAGAAAAGCACACAGGGCTTGTTTTTGCTAATTTCTGGATATCTCTGTATGGGGACGGGGAGGGGGAATGAATGTCAGAAGACATTTTCCATTGATAATTTATCTTATGCAGCCAAAAATATACATATATTTCCTCTATTTATTTGGTGACATGGTGGCAGTAGGAGTAAGTCCTATCACTTGTTTGTAGCAGCCCTCAGTTTTATCTGTGTGTGACCAGATTGCATTTGGCTTTAACATTTGGGTTGAGTGATGCCTCTTTATTCCAGGGGTCTCATATCAGGATTTGTTTGGATAGCTAGGATTTGTTAGGACAACCACCAGGGGGTGGAAGTATGGATATAATATATGTTGGTGCCCATAAGAAGAAAGAAGGAATTTTTTTGACTGGAGTAAAGACAACATAGGGGAGCTCCCAACTGGCCCCAACATACCGCCCCCCCCCCCCCCCCCCCCAGATCACTGTAAATGGGCAGTAATGAGGCCCAGTCACTACTGCCTGGGTCCTGGCACTTTAAAAATGGTGCCATCCACCTGAAGTATGGTGCTGAAGTGGTGTCATTTTGGTGCCTTCCACAAGTATAGCTGGAGACCAACACCTGAGCCCGGCATAGAGGCCTAGGTTCAGGTAGAGTCCAGTGCCAAGGCCTAGGCCTTGGCAGGGCCTGGTGCTAAGATCTAGGCCCAGACCAGGTCTGGCATCGAGGCTCAGGCCTGGGTCAAGGCCTCAGCTTTAGGCCTAGGCCTAGGATTTGGTACATGGGGCAGATCTGAGCATCTGCACTGGACCTGGCCCAAGCCTAGGCCTCAGCACCAGGCCCCAGTCTAGGCCTCTTTGCCAGACCCAATGCAGGCCTAGTTCTTGATGCCTGGGCTCAGTGTAGGCTTAGGCCTTGATACCAAGCCCAAGCCTAGATTTTAGCACTAGGCTGAACAGTTTTTGGCCTGGGAAGGCCAAACCGGGGCTGCTGGAAACTCATTTCTTTTTTGTATTTTTTTTTTGTTTGTTTTGGAGGAGTTCTTAATTAATGGGGGGTTGGAAAATGAACAGAACCCAAAAAATCATTAACAGAACTAAATAAAATGGGAAAATAAAACAAACAGAACCAAAAATTTTGGGGTTGCACATCTGTACTGTTCTCACAATTGTATACTTTTGCTTGAATTGCTAAACAGACAGTTAAACCTTTTTGTTTTCCCAGTTTCAAATATTAGAGAACTCAATTCTTGAATACAAAATAACATTTATTAGAAAGCTGAAGAGTTCAAACTCATTGTGGATGTCAGGATATCAAGAATAACTGCACAGACAGCAGTGTCCAGTTTGGCTGTTAAGTTTCTGAAAACCCAGTAGTCAGAGAAGAGACAACTGCAACTGTAGTAGAAGCTGGGGGCACTAGCGAAAAGTAGTGGGATAGGAATAAATAGGTAAAAAAAGTGATGCTTAAAGAAGCCTGTAGAGAAGGACTCAGCAAGAGCTATTAGCTTGCCAAAAGCATTTTGAAACTGAAAGTCTATGCAGAAAATAAACTGTCCCAGGCATTCCTTTGATCAAGGGACCAATAAGAGAATGCAAGAAAACACAGACTGAGAGACAAAGCAAAACTGGATAGATCCAATAAGGAGCTCAGAAACATTCAAACAATAACCAATCAGAAAAAAAAATGTGTACCACATGCAGAGAATCTAAACTGTGACACCAGGTGAGCAAATAAAGAAACCTACCTGTCATGCACCACTTTAGGGGGTCATACTGCTGCCCTGCCTACCTGCATGCCTTAGAACAGTGGTTCCCACCCTGTGGTCCACAGAGCCCTAAGGGGTCACTGGACCATAACAGAGGGTCTGCAGGAAGTGAACTGTTAGGGGTGAAAAGAAAGCCTGGTCTGCATCATGAAAGAAGCCTGACAAGTCATTGCAGAACCTAGCCCACAGTGGCCACAAAAGAAGAGGCCAACAGGTCGCAGCATATCCCATCCCATCAGCAATTAGGAAACAAGAGACCTGACAGGACTCCAGAAAAACCTCATTCCACCAAGAAAGAAGAGGCCTGACAGGCTGCTGGTGCGCTCTGTCCCGCTGGCAACCAAGAACAGGCCCGACAGGAACTGGCACCTCCCATCCTGGCAGCCAAGAAAGAAGAGGCCTGATGGGCTGCCGGCACATCCTATCCCTCAGAGGCCAAGTTAAAAAGATCCTACAGGCTACCGGTGCATCCCAACCTACCAGTGGCTGTGAAAGAAGAGGCTTGACAGGCACCAATGCAACCTATACTGGTGGCTGAAAAAGAAAATGCCCAACAGGTTCACTGGCAAACCCTGTGCTGTCAGAAGCTGAGAAAGAAGAGGCCTGACAAGCGCTAGTGCACTCAATCCCAGCAGCAGCCAGAGGGAAGAGGAGGCGGCCTGTCATCCCTCTTCACACAGATTCCAGGAATAGAGAGTGAGGGCATGTTTGTATATACATGTATGTATGTGTGTGCATGAGAGCATATATGAGAAAGAGAGAGTATGTGTGTATGAGAGAGAGAGAGAGAGAGATTGTGTGTGTGTATGAGAGAGAGAGAGAGAGAGAGCATGTGTGTATGAGAGAGAGAGAGTATGTGTATATGAAAAAGAAGAGGCCAGACCCACCAGTGGAGCAAAACATCTTGCTGGCCAAGAAAGAAGATGCCCAACAGTCCACAGGTGGACCCTATCCTGCCAACAGCCTGAATAAGTAGGAGACCATGTGACCCCCTCCTCCCCCTGAAGACTCTAAGAAAAGAGAGAGAGAGCATGTGTGTATATCTGTGTGTGCACAAGAGCATATGTGTGAGTGTGTGAGAGCATATGTGTGTGAGATAGATAGCATGTGTGTGTTTTAAAGCATGTGTGATGAGAGATAGCATGTATATGTGTGTGAGGGCGAGCATGTCTGTGTGAGAGTAAGTAAGTAAGAGAGAGGGAGCAGTTTGTGTGCCCTATCCCACCCCACTCAATCAAGATATCTCAAATCAAAGCTTCCCAGGTATGGAGAGCAGAGGCTTTTTTAAATTACTATTAGTTTTAATTATTAATGTTTGTGCCTGATGTTTTGAAATATTTTGTTGGCATTTGGTAAATTTTAAAAACATTTTGTGAACTTTTAATCATTGGATGTTATTCTATTCATCAGCTCTTTTGAAATATTTATTCTTTTTTTACTGTTATGATCGATGTTTTATATTTCTTGAAGGTATTTGATGTTTTCTGAGGAAAGGTGATGATTCTATTTTTCCTTTGTTGCCCTGCATACTGAGTTTGGTTTCTTGAGATTTCCAGTTCAGTTTTTGTCTGCGTGTTTCTATTTCTACTTTATGGTCTATTCTTTATTTGGCGAGGGTCTGTCTGTGTTTTGCATGTGTGGCTTGGATGAGGTATTCTGCTAGCATGTAGTTTCTATAGTTGTATCTTGTATATTCTTAATAGGAAGTGTATTAGTGTTTTAGGGCCTGTTATATTTGCAGTGTTGTCTTTTCTTAGCTAGGGTTGTTACTGTCTCAAACATCCCTCCATCCCCCTTCCTCACCAGTCTCTCACTCTCTTTCTCTGCTCCAGAATCCATCCCAACCAATCCCACTCTCTCCCTCCACTTCTCTAGTCTTGCCAGTCACTCTCTCTCCACCAATCCATCTCCACCAATTTGTCTGTCTCTCTCACTCCACAGTCCAGCTCCTCCACTCACTCGTCTCTCTCTCTCTCCCCTCCACAGTTCATCCCTGCCAGTCTTTCTTTTCCTCCACCAGTTCATTCCCACCTGTCTCTCCCTCCCTCCATCAGTCCTTCCTCACCAGTTTCTCTTTATATCTCCCTCTCACTCTACCAGTCCATTTTCTCCAGTTGCTCCAGATCCAGACAGAACCAGCTATGTGGCTGCCTGTATTTACACACTACGTAAGTTAATGAAGATGAATACATTCTTGCACCTTTACTGATGTGCTTTGCAATTATTCATGTTCGGTTTATTGCAGTAAGCATTATTTAATAAGTTGTGTTTATTATGAATGTGTCTGATGTGCATATAATAATTATATCTTTGTTATTACATTAATACATTTTCTATATAAAGCATATAACTGCAGGTAAAAATGAAAGAGAAGCATGTGGGGTCCATAAAAAGTTTAAAGGTTGAAAAGGGTTCCACACTCCCAAAAAGGTTGGGAACCTCTGCCCTAGATAAAATACCTTATTATATTACTGCCACTCTGCCTACTTGCCATATGCCAGATATACCACCATAAGGGTCTTACTGTTAGTCTGCCTACATTCAATGCCCTTAGAGGTCTTGCTACTGCTCCTTTTACCTGCCATGCCCCAAATATACCATCTTAGAGGTCTTGCTGCTAATCTGCTGACCTGCCATACCCTAAATATATTGCTTTAATTGTCTTGCTGCTGCTCTGCCTACCTGCCATGCCCCAGATGTACCACCTTAGGGGTCTTACTGCTAATCTGCCTACATTCCATGCCTCAGATATGTCACCTTATGGGTCTTACTGCTAATCTGCCTAAATTCCATGCCCCAGTACCTCAGGGTTCTATCCTCAGCCCTCTCATCTTCTTCTTATATACCAATTCCCTTGGTACTCAGATTAGCTCTCATGGCTTTCAATACCATTTTTATGTTGATGATTCTGTTTTACCTCTCTACTCCAGAGATTTCATCAGAAATCCAGTCTCAGATCTCAGTCTGCTTGTCAGACATTGCTCCCTGGATGTCCCACCACTCAACTTGGTCAAGACAGCTCCTTATGTCGCCCCCCCCCCCCAGCCCAATTCCCCTCTTCCTCCTGTTTTGTTTTTTGTTGTTGTTGTTGTTTTTAGTGTGAAAGTGGCACCTGCCTATAAATTAAAGGATGAGCTAGGGGTGGGTGAGAGAGGGGTAGGAGGGTTGGGAAACACAAACACACTAACTTCTGCTTATTAGCTACCTTACTGTTATCTTCGGTGTGAGCAGACTGCTTGGGAGACAGCAGTCTGTAGGTATTTGTAGGTGGATCCTTGGACCAGTGGCAGATGACCACGCCCTCGAGGGAAGATCCCGAGAGGAACCACCGGTCAGGCTCAGAGTTAGGAGACAGACACACACTAGTTCTTTTATTAGACAGTATACCGAACCACCAGAGGTGGCAGTAGTGAGCTGGAATGCCCAGCTGGACTGTAGTCCCTCAGATTCTGGAACAGCGATCCCTGGAGGCTGAGCTGGAGAGAAACTGAAATATGGTGAGTAGGCAGGGTAGGCAAAGTTCATGTACCGAACCAGATGATAACACTCACACACTGTCTCACAGAAGCCCAGGAGCTGGAAGGTATAGGCCCTCGTGGAGCGAGTACCTGTTCCAGGGAAAGCTCTGAGAGAGCGATGGTAACTCACTGAAGTAGTTTGGCAGTAAAGACTTCCAGGCAGAAGGGAATTCAGCAACAAGTCCAGGAACAAGGGCCCTTGAGGAGCGAGTACTGGTTCCAGACTGACCTGAAAAACAAGAAGAGAGCGAGGTCCCCGAGGAGCGGGTACCCCTGGTAAGTCCGAGGAGGCAGAGTAGCTCAGATAGAACGAATCCTTATCCTTGCTAACTCGATGTGTTAGCAAATACTGAGACCTTAAATATCCGTCGCGGGTGATGTCATCTATGGGGGATGACCCCGAGGTTCGCGCCATTGCCGGTACTTCTGTCTCCCTTAGAGATCCCCTATGTTCTTCTCATGCTTTCTTGGATTTATACACTTTTCTTGTCTTCATCACCTCCTCCGAGAGGCTTTTACATTCATCCACCAGCCTCTCTGTAAAGAAATATTTTCAAGTCACTCCCCTTTCACCCTCATCCCATGACACCCTCATTCTAGAGCCTCCTTTCCATTGAAAGAGGCTCAACTCCTGTATATGGAAAACTTGGAAGTATTTAATATCTCTGTCATATCTCCCCTATCTTGCCATTCCTCTAAGGTAAACATATTTACATCTTTAAGTCTAATCCCATATGCTTTAGAAGGAAAACCACTGATTATTTTAGTAGCCACCTCCTGGAATAATTCCAACTGGTTTATATCCTTCTGAAGATGCGATCTCCAGAACTGTACACAATATTGCTGACCCTCAGCAGAATCCTGCAGATGTCTGAGCTATTTTCCTGCTGTACTTAATAAATCTTTCTGTTAACCACTCTATGTCTTAATTTGGCTGCACATACAAATTGTCATGCCAATAAATTTCCTTGAATCTAAATCTGAATCCTTTCCTCAGATGTGCAAAATCAGCAGAGATTAATGTATTTATTTATTTATCCTACTTATGTTATCTACTTACTATTTGAAAAACAGCTCTTGAAGTGGGATACAATTAAAATGTAATTAATTTGCTCCCTCCCTGAAAACCCAAACCACCTTTGAATAATAAAAACAAGCAGAACTGTAACGACCATGTGTAGATATCTTATTTTGAAAAAGCCTGTTCAAAAACCCATGATTTTTCTTTCTCTTTAGTGCAGTTTTTGTCAAGCGACGTGCAGTGACAAGGTGCACAGGTGGTTCTTAGTTGAGCCAGTGATTAACCTGACAAGATATTTCACTTCCTTCATGAATGAGTGATGTTAAAATGTAACTGTTCTGATTTGTGTTTCCAGGTGGAATGAACATGGAAGGGATTCATGATATAATATCTCTGTCCAAAAAACTGTATAATATTATCATCCAGTACCACGGCATCAGGGAGGATAAATGGCAAGTCATTAAGAAAACGGTACACTTTTTTTTTTATCTTATATCCTATTTTTGTGAGCAGAAGTCTGTGTGCCGTAAACAATTTGAAATTCTATTCTAATTTTCCTTCAAGCTATTCCACACTCTTTAGTCTTGAAAATTAATGCCCTAGGGACACTTGGCCCTTGAATTTTAAGTGATGTTATGGATTTCTGCTCAGTGCAATTGTGTTGTAAGCTTTGAAGAAAGCCAAAATCCAGAGTGACCTCATACGTTTTGAAGTTTTATTGTCTCTTCTATAAACCAAATCCTCAGAGTTATGGGCTAAATAAAGATTTACTATATCGCGTTGATTTCTTTGATGCCAAACATGCATTCTTAGCCAGACCAGGTGCCTAAATACTTTCCCCTAAGTTATTTTCCTTCTTTCCCACCCAGAACCTGGAATTAAAGATACAGGTATACCAGGAAAGAGTGGAAGACATTACACAGTAGCTTTATCAAGTACAGTAACATTAATATTTGGCAAGAAACAATACAAGCAGACTCAAACTTAAAATAGACAGTGAAGCAATATCACAGTATCATTAATGTAACAGCCATTAGAAATGTATGCATGGAGTTATTGGTCCAATGTGTTATCACCATATGAGACCTGGATGAAACTTGGCCCTGTTGAACTTGCCCAGCCCCAATACTTGGTTTCAGATTGTCTACCACTTTGACTGCATATAGACAAACTTCTCCTCCATGGTAGCCCTGTGAGGGATATACGGATTTCCATGACTACTGATTACAACTTAGAATAATACATTCACACTATTAGAAAGAAAGGCTAATGACTCCTCATTTATCTGCTTTCACTCCTACTAACTGCAACAGTAAGGCCTTGCAAACTTGCCTTAATTACATCCTGAAAAGAACCAAATAATTTGTCCATGCTAATTTCTGACAATTACTGTATCTAGCATTGGGCTGGTACAGGTAAGGTCGTGCCTGATTGCAAGCCCACTGCTTCTGGAAATGAATTTTGTGGCTTTCCAATGTATTCTTTTCCTAATTTTGTCTAAAGTGTTTGATAATTATTTGCTTTCCTCCAGACTCTTATGAGGATAATGGCAATTATAATAGTTCTCAGACTGGAAAATAGGGATTGAAGATGGATTTACTTCATTCTGATCATCAAGTCGACATTTTTTGCAATGTGGGCAGAGCGGAATAGGCTATGCCCATTTACATCCCTCTTCCCAGTTTCCCCTCCCCCCCTTCCACCCTTACCATAGCCATATTAATCCACTCTCATGCTGCTTAAGTTCGAAGATTGCTTTTATTGTTGGACAAAGAATGGCTGTAGCCCAAAACAGAACATTGCATGCTTTTGCCCAGTAATATAACATCATAATGTAACCCAATCAAACAACATTCCTTAACCTAAGACTATACGGGGTTAACTCCTGGTGACCAGCGCCCCAACTAGCAAGTGATGAGCCAACACCGCTGCTGGTGAACGTGGATACCCCAGCCATAGAAGCTGTGATACCACAGCAGACACCTGGCCGTAGTAGCCACAGCTTCGTAGCAGGATGGGCTTACCACGACCCGACCGTGGAAGTCAGGGTCTATTGGTCGAAATGCCCTCAGTGCTCCACTTCTCGCCCCCCACCTCTTGGCCATTGAAGTGTCGAGGGTCTGGGTCATAACCTGTTAGGCTGCCGGACCGCTCAGAGCCTGCCTGCTCATGTGCTCCTGGGCCACTGGCCCATGCAAAGGCCTGAGGTATAATCCATGTGGGCCTTGCTAACATGCTAGTCACAGCATCACGAGCCCTGGTAGCGGACCTGCTTACCATGGGATCCCCCCCCCCCCCCAACAAGCTCGGATGCGGCCATTTTCTTAAAATGACTTTGATAACATCCTGCAGATCGGTGTTAAATATATCACATCCTATATCTGACAAATGCACCCCATCTGGTCTGAACAAACCCAGGCTCTCATCCAGCAATTCGTGTTTTGAACACAGCCTTTTTTATAGTGGGCATAAATTTGCTTACCCATCCATTGATTTTCTTTCTAGCTCTTTCTACTGCTTGATGAGACCTCTCGCCCCTCCAGATGCTCCTGGGGGTGATACAGGACCACATGATTACCGACTATGGGAACATGTTAGCCAAACTGACCAGATCTTTTTGTATTTTTTGTGTGAGATGTACACTATGAATTGACGTCATGTCATTGCCTCCCAGATGCACGATTATTGCCAAAGGAGGGGGCGTTGTATTTCTCCATGTCAAGGACAGTCGGCATCAGCTGGTCCCATCTCATCCCTGGGATCCCTTTCCATACCAGCGAGATCCGATGAGGCATCATGCCAAGGTGTCCTTCCTCGGGCCGCTCAAGGGCCCTCCTATGTGTCCATCGCACATAAGAGTGCCCTATTATCCATATGAAGCACATTTGTGATCCCTGATCTGCCAACAGATAAAGGATGTTACCAGCTATTGCATAAAATACTCTTCCGGACTCACATACAACCTGAACCTCCCAGATCAGCATCTGCCAATGGACATTATCTCTCTTGCCCGTAGACATAACTCAGCTGCTGTGGTGGCAGCTCCTATATGGAATGAGTGTGTCGCGTAGCCCTTGACATTGGCTCCCTCCACCTGAAGGGACTAGTGCAGCAGCTTACTATACTGGTACCTTGTTACCGGGCTACCATCAGCGTGTACCAATAATTGCCCACCACAAGGCGGGCACCGTTCCAAGTAAGTTCTTGTGCAATGAACTGGGCATGAGGCCTCACCGCACCATTCCCGAAGGACTATCCTAGCCCCAGTTCCCAGTTTGTCTGTTTTTCACCTGCGGATGCATAGCCTTAGCTTACTGTGTTCGATAACTATGTCCACCTTCTGTAGACAGGAAGTGCCTGGCCTGGTGCCTCAGTGCGTTGTCGGCTCGCTGACACACAATGCCCCATAAAATGCCAAAGAGAAAGCTCAGCGGAACAGGATGGCTTTGAAGCAATTGAAGCAGACTGATTCAAGGACCAACAGTAAGTGTCTTAGCAGGCTGCATGTTATGGGCCTCCTAGAGTCTGCCTACCTCCTTCGCCCAACCCACCATAACCCTTTTAACAAGGAAAAGCTCGGTACAACTAGGGAATCCCAATGCCCTAGAAAAGAATGACAAGCCCACTAATCGATTGGCCACTGATGCCCTGGATTTCCCTTGCCCTTTGCAGTGTAGGATGTATCTTATTAGTGAGGTTACAGATATGGGCCAAATTTCAACCCTTTCTTCAATCCCAAAGAAGTTCTGGAAGTCGAGCAGCACTTGGCAATAACTCCTCCTTGTGTCCTCTGATAAGGAACCCAGGATTAATTCCCAAAATTCGGGAGACCAAGTTGCCAAATTTCCTCCGGTATGGGGGTTGGAAGACGGTCAGCCTTCGGTGCATGGCATCGGAATGTGGCCCACTGGAAGTGGGAGAGAGAATCTGCAATATTATTTTGGACACCAGGAATATGCGCAGCGCGGCAAGAAATTTTATAGTGTAGGCACATAAGCACTAGCTGTCTGATGAGGGCATTAGACTCAAAAGTGCATGCTAAAAGGCCATTGATTACTTGCGCCATGGCCATATTGTCCAATCTGAACATGATATGGGACCTGGTTAATGACTTACCCCATATCATGAGGGTAACTATGATAGGGAACAGTTCAAGAAAGGTTAGATCACTGGTGATCTTGGATTCATGCCAGCTGGGAGGCCACTACTCAGCACACCAGGATCCTTTGAAGTAGATGCCAAAACCTATGCCCCCAGGGGCATCCATGAAAAGTTCCAGTTCGCTATTATGTCTAGGTGGATCCTGCCAGAATGTTATCCCATTAAAATCACGCAGAAAAGACTCCCACTTGAATAAGTCCTACTGGATCGCGCTAGAAACCCTTATATGATGGTGTTTCTTGACCACCCCCACCGTGGCCAAGGAAAGCCTACGTAAAAAAGCCCTTCCCATTGGGATGACTCTGGAAGCAAAGCTGAGTAATCAAATGAGAGACTGAAACTGCCACAGGGTCGCTTTCTTAGCACTACTTAAGTCCCTGATGGCCTCGTGCAACTTGCCAACCTTGTCCGTGGGAAGTCTCGAGATCTGTGCTTCTGCGTCCAACAATCCTCAAGAATGTGATAACTCTGGCAGGGCCTTCAGTTTTTTCTCCCACCAGTGGTACGCCAAAATCCTGCGCATCAGTCTGAATTGTGGCTAGTAAGTTTTTGCATCCCTGACGTCCCTACCCACTAACATAAAATCATCAAGGTAGTGGACCACCTGCTTGGATCTCGATCGCTGCTTGACCACCCATTGAATGAAGGAACTGAACAGCTCAAAATATGCACAGGAGATCAAGCAACGCATCGGAATGCACCGGTTGTAGTAGAATTGGCCCCTAAACTGGAACCCCAATAGGTGGAGCAAATCTGGGTGTACAAATAATAACCAGAAAGCAGACTCAATGAATACCTTCGCCATTTGCAACCAGTGCCCGGCTGCTTTTATGATATCTATGGCCAAGTCGAAGGAGGCGTAGGATACTGAGCACAAGCGGGGGTCAATCAAGTCATTAACCGAATTACTGGGAGGGTAGAACAAATTGTATATGAGCCGAAAATGACCAGGTTCCTTTTTTGGTACCATGCCCAAAGGTGAGACTATCATATTCGGAAAGGCGGGGGGAATGCAAAGGGGCTGGCTAGTCTACCCATGGCAAGCTCCGAAAGGATATTCCTCGTGGCCTCCTCCTCATGCATGGCCAAGGATTGTGCATTGCGGGGGGGGGGGGGGGATGTGGCAAGGGATCCGTTTGGCATGGAATCCGAAAACCATATGTAAAACCTTCCGTGATCTCGGCAGCTTTGTCGTGGAAAGGGTAGCGCTGCAACCAAGGCTTCATAGTGCTAACACTGACTGTTGTTGGCGTCAGAGACCTCAGCTGAGTGATCAGGTGGATGGGGTAGCATTCTGCGGACTCTGGATTTCTGACACTGAGTGGCCGGGTGTGAGCCGAGACTGCATGTGAGGATAAGTGTTTAAACTTGCAGTTTGCCCATGTGCAATGGCCTGCGTTGAATTGCCTGCATACGTCTCGCCTCCCGCTTGTGTGGAAGGTGAGTCTTTCCCTTGGACCGCCTGAACTGGCCATTGACCTGTCATGCCAGGGAGACTTGTGAAATGTCATCTCATCTAGCCAATGATCTAACATTCTATGTCTCCACGAGATTGAACTATCTTGTGACATACTCTTTTGGAACCTTATGTCATAATTTAACCAGGCCCACCTGCCCCATTTCTGAGCTTTCATTATGGGATTTAAATATCTAATTAGGAAAGGTGCCTGTTCTGGCTCATGCTCTACCACAACGCTCATAAATATATGAAATGCGTTGACCCAATTATGAATATTCTTTGAAATTTTTGGTCACTTCTCCTTTGTATCATTCACCTCATCTTTTTCACGTCCTTCTGTCTCACCCGCCTTGAGGTCTTTTATTAACAGCGAGAATATGTCAATAAATTCATGCTTCCAAATTTTTTTCTTAATTTTCTTAGGGACGCTGTGAGCTTAAGAACTAACCCCACATAGGACTTCTTCATTAGAGGGAACGGCCGCTCCAGCTTGGAATGTTGTAGCAGGGCTGAGGGTGCTCCTAGAGGCAGCATCGTATTTGACTCTGGGACCATGTCCCACAGTGTTGCTGCCGAGCTTCTCCGCCCTGACGCGTGCTTCTTCTTGTAAGACATCAGAGCACTGCGCATAACCCTGGCCAGTGCAACCTCATCAATACTATTGCCCATGGACGAACCAGTGTCAGAGTCACTAATAGAAATTGCCTCCTTACCTATACCCATGCCTCACGGGTTGGCCAAGTCTCTTACTGGAGCAGATGCCCCTGAGTTCCGCATGGTGGGCCTTGATCTCCCCCTGCGTGACACCCTTTTAGGCATTGCAGGTCTCGCCATATGCTGCTTTATCCAATCCGTGCCATGTGTTTCAGCCTGTTCCTGGAATTCCAACATCAGATGCTCAATATTTGCTTGGCTTGAAACCCCTGAGTCGTCTACAACCCGATTCTGGCGATGGTTGGCTGATCTCTGTGTTCCTCGAGGCTTCGCATCCGCCACCTTGTTGTTCATCCGAACTCTCCTTGCCTTTGGTACCCTGTTCTTCTGACTCGCCGTCTTCAACCTGCCGCATCTGGCTTGTGGCTGGGCTGCAACAGTGTCTCTTCGCTTAGGTGCCATATCTACCTGTCGAGTGCCATGACCGCAAGTGCTGTAAGAAAATTAGCATTGCAGGCAAATTGTTGTATCCTTTCAGTAGTCAACTTGCCCCTTTCCCTTAACATCATCGCTGTCATTCACCTGCTGTAACACAGCGCTATTGACCACCACACAAAACCTTCAAATTTTCCTACTCACAATTCTGCTTCTTTCATTTTTATTTTTTTTTTATAAAACTTGGCTGTCCTAACTTCCCAATATGGCCACTACCTTAATCATATGGACACTACCTTACCAACCTGGACACTACCCTACCAATATGGCCACCACCACCTTACCAATATGGATGCTACCCTACCAATATGGCTGCCACCTTACTAATATGGCTGCTACTTTTCCAATATGGCCAATACCTTACCAATATGGCCACTACTTTTCCAATATGACCGCTACCTTACCAATATGACTGCCACTTTTCCGATATGGCCGACATTTCATCAATATGGCTACCTCTACCTATATGGCCTAGCTAAGTAAATATGGCTACTGCTTGTAACATGTTTGACTAATGCCCACTTTTAACCTCTGTCTTTGCTTCTGTAGGCTGGATTCAAACTCACAGCCCTTGTGCTCTATGCACACACACATCTCCATCACACATGCACACATGCCACCCCATTTTGGCCCTCTGAAATGTCTTACAACAATGCCCTATAAGGCGCAAAGCTCTCTTGTATACAGCCTGCAAGTAGCCATAGATTATAACCCTGCCCTTTCTGCCCGACAACATCTTTTTTTTTTTTTTTTGCATGTAACACTCGAGGTTATCCCCCATACAGCCACCCACAAACCAAGAGAAACCCCGAACCCTGACAAGTTACCATGTCCCGGTGCTGCAGACCCAGTTATTATTATTATTATTATTATTATTATTATTATTATTATTATGTGTATATATTTTTTTAATTACCTGGCTGACCCCAGTGCACCTTAAACCCATATGCCCCTTACCCTTCCATGCTCTCTGACCCACCGAGTGCTCTAACGTGACTGCATCCCCCTGCCCACCATGTGCTTCTTCCTTGACTCACCATGTGCAATGCATCAGTCACCTTCCTTAACACATATAAAAAAAAACAAACTGCACACCCTGATCCACCTACCATACCGACACAATTCTGATTTCTTTTTTTTTTTTTTGGAGCCATGCGGCCGCTGCCGATCTAGCCACCGGCGCTGGATCTAGCTGCCAACGATGCCGCCGACACTGTATCTTTGAGCTGCATATTAATTTTTTTTTTTTTTTTTTTAAGGCCACCGCCAGCTCTCCCTTGCAGCTGGGAATGTGCAGCAGAAGTTTCCGCTACGGGCTGAGGGCGCCTGCGCCGACGCTGCTTCCGAGTCATAGGTGCTGAGCAGAGTGAACAAATGAAACCATGTGCTATGAACGCCGACTCGGCCAGTACTGGGCAGAAAGGGGCCTGCCGAAGCATGGCTTCCCCCTTTAAGGCCCGGCCCCAGCCAACCAGATGCCGCGCTTCCGCTCGCTGTAGTCCCCCCCCCCCCCCCCCCCAACTTCGTCGTGCCAGTTCCTCCTTCTCCCTTCCTTCCCTACCGCTGCCTTCTGCCTGCCCCCATTGTGCCCCACTCCCTAATCAGAGTCGTGGGCTCTTTGTGCCCAAATCTTTACCTCCAAGATGTATTAATAGAAAATGGGGAGGGACTTTGCTTTGTCTTATGTGTAAAATGGTTGGGATTAGTTAATCCCGGTTCATCCACCTTGGACCCATCAATTGGATTTGGATGCTGTTAAATTCTCTACATTTATATACTTCTATTCCAGAAAGATGTGACTGTGTGGAGAAAACCTTCAGATAAATTCAGGGGGTTTCTCTAAGTATATGTACAAGAAAGGTGCTGTACAAAAATGAAAACATACAGGTTCTTATGGCAACGTACTTGAATGTACATCACTCACCATCTATAACTATTTATTTATTTATTTATTTAAGTTTTTTTATATACCAACATTCAAGACGGTAGTCCCATCATGCTGGTTCACAAGAAACAGGGGTGAAACTCAAATAAACTTTACAATTTGAACAATGGTGCAGAAAAGCAGTTACATGTAACAGGGAATCAATAACTTGGGGTAAGAAGGGAAATGAAGATCAGATATATATATATATATACAAAAACATTATAAGAGGTGGCTATTAATGATTGATGATTTAAGGGAGTTAAGTAATGTTTGAGTTAGGAAAGGCCTGCGTGAACAGCCACGTCTTGAGTCTTTTCTTGAATGTTGAGATGCTGATTTCCATTCTGAGATCCGGGGGAATGGAGTTCCATAAAGTTGGACCGGCTGTGGAGAAGGCCCGATCTCTGAGCGTGATGTGTCTGGTCGTTTGGCTGGAGGAACTTGAAGTGAACCTTTGTAAGCATCTCTTGTCGGTCTTGTTGAGTGGTGTAATCGGAGGGGGATATGGAGGTCGATTGGGGCTAATTGATGGATGTTTTTGAAAATGGTGAGAATGGCCTTGTAGATTATTCTGAAGTGGATGGGTAGCCAGTGGAGGCCCATCAGGATAGGGGTTATGTGTTCTCTTCTCCTGGTGTTAGTGAGTATACGGGCGGAGGCATTTTGGACCATTTGCAATGGTTTGGTGTGTGATGAAGGTAGACCAAGCATGATGGAGTTACAATAGTCCAGCTTTGCGAAAATGATTGATTGTAGAATTGTTCTAAAGTCATGTGTGTGGAAGAGAGGTCGTATTCTTTTCAGCACTTGGAGCTTATAAAAGCAGTCTCTAGTGGTTTTGTTGATGTTCGCTTTCAGGTTTAGGTGATTATCAATTAGAACTCCTAGGTCTCTCACTTGTGTGGTGTTTGGTATGGTTGGATGAGTGTGTGTGAGGGAGCTGTTTTCTGGTGTGATGATTAGAAGTTCCGTTTTTGATGAATTTAGTATCAGGTTGAGACTTGTGAGAAGCTGTTTGATATTTTGGAGGCAGGTTTCCCAGTGAGATAGTGTTTTTGCGAGTGACTCCTTGATGGGGATCAGTACCTGAATATCGTCAGCGTAGAGGAAGTGTTTGAGATTGAGGTCAGAGAGAAGTTCACATAAGGGTAACAGATAAATGTTAAACAAGGTTGGAGACAGGGACGAGCCCTGAGGGACTCCTACTGACGCAGGGTGAAGAGAGGATTCTTTATTATGAATCTTAACCTTATATCCTCTGTTGCTGAGGAAGGTTCTAAACCAAGATAGGGCAGTGCCAGAGATACCTATGGCTGTTAGTTGGTTGATGAGAAGAGCGTGATTGACCGTGTCAAATGCAGATGAAAGGTCGAGTAGGATCAGAAGGAAGGATTGTCCTTTGTCTAAGCCTAAGATGATGTGGTCGGTCATAGAGATGAGGAGGGCTTCCGTGCTTAAGGTTTTACGGAATCCGTATTGAGATGGGGATAGTAGGTTATTGTCTTCAAGGAAGTTTGAGAGTCGAGAGTTTACCAATTTTTCCATTATCTTGGCTATGAAGGGGAGGTTGGCTATCGGTCTAAAATTGTTAGGATCGTTTGGGTCAAGATTTGGTTTTTTGAGAAGGGGTTTGAGTGATGCTAGTTTAAGGTTGTCAGGGTAGAGTCCTTGTGAGAGGGAACAATTTATGATATCTGCCAGGGTTTTGGAGATCGAATCCGGAATTGATAGTAGTAGATTGGCTGGGATGTGATCTGAAGGGTGGGAGGAAGGTTTCATTTTCCTTAGAATTCCTTGGATCTCCATGGATGAAGTTGTGTCAAGTTCTTCTAGCTGGGTGTAGTTGATTGAGGGTTGAGGAGTGGTTAGTGGCACAGTGGGGTTAGTGGGGAGCTGAGATAGAAGAGTGTTGATTTTGTTGCTGAAGAATAGAGCTAATTCTTCCGCTTTCGATTGAGCTTGGTCATGTGCAATCTCTGGTTGGTTTAATTGTGTGAGGTTGGCTACATAGCTGAAGAGGGCTTTGGCATCGAATACAAGGTCGTGTATCTTCGAGGCGTAATAGTCCCTCTTGGATCTTAATGTGCTTGATTTGTATAGATGCAGAGATGATTTGTAGATTGAAAGGGTGTTGGTTCCTGGGTTTTTGCGCCATTTAGCCTCATTTTGCCTTAGTTGGAGTTTGAGCTTTCTTAGTTCTGAGGAGAACCAGGGCTGTCTTTTGGAGGAATTCTGGTGTGGTTTTTTTGTAATTGAAGGGCATAGCTTGTTAGCTATAGTTTCGGTGATTGTATTCCATGATCGAAGTGCTGAGTTCGGATCTGTAAGGTCCAGTTTGTGGAGTTGAGGTGATAGGTGATTATTGAGGTCTTCTGGGGAGCAAGTTTTCCTGTATGTGAAGGAGGGCGAAGGAATACAAGCCGGGCTAGTATCTTTTATAGAGAATGAAGTTGTTATGAGGTAGTGATCTGACCATGGGACCTTTGTGCAATCTGGGATAGATACGGGCTTGATTGCAGCTTTAACGAAGATCAGGTCTAACGTGTGGCCGGCTTTGTGAGTAGGTTTGTTAACTAGTTGAGTGAAGCCTAGCGCTGAGAAGGCTGTGAGTAGTGTTTCACAGTTATGTGATGGGGTAGGGTTATCTACGTGCATGTTGAAATCACCTAGTATGATAGCTGGCGAGTCAAAGTTGATGAGGGAAGAGGTTAGTTCGACCAGTGGTGAAGCATCTGATTCCAGGAGTCCTGGGGGAGCGTATACGAGAAGGATTTGGAGCTTGTCTGAGGTGAAGAAGCCAAATTCAAGTTTAGAATTGGAATTGGATTGCTGTAGAGAGAATTTGAGGTCCTTTTTAGTTGCTAAAAGAATACCTCCTCCCTTTTTTTTATGACGAGGTAGCGAGAAGAAGTCGTAAGCCTCTGTAGGTAATTGATTAATTATTGCTGTGTCTGCTGGTTTTAACCACGTTTCAGTGATTGCACATATCTCCGGTTTCACGTCGATGAGGTAGTCGTTTAAGATTACAGACTTTTTCGTTAGAGATTGAGCATTGAAAAGGCTTAAAGAGAAAAGGGTGAGGCCTAGCAATTGCGTGGTAGGAGTGATCAAAATTGAAGAGAGGGATTTAAGGTTGTGTTGTTGGGCATGTCGGAAAGAAATTCTTTTAGGTGGTGGATTATGTTGGAGAATTGGAATTGTGAAAAATGGAGCCATTTGTAAGAACTATGTTGCGAGATTAGAAGGATAGTGAGAGGGGCTATGTGAAAGTTGGAGGCTTGTCTGTGCAGGTTTGATGAGTGTTAGAGGCTTTCAGGAGAGGCTGTATGAGTGCTAGAATCTTGCAGGTGGGTCATGAAGAGTGCTAAAGGCTTGCAGTTAAGGCTGGATGACTGTAGGAAATTTGCAGGCGAGGCTGGATGAATTGGTCTTGTATGCAGGTGAGGCTGGATGAATGCTGGAAGCTTGCAGGTGAGGCTGGATGAATTGGTCTTGTTTGCAGGTGAGGCTGGATGAATGCTGGAAGCTTGAAGGTGAGGCTGGATTAATGCTGGAAGCTTGCAGGTGAGGCTGGATGAATTGGTCTTGTTTGCAGGTGAGGCTGGATGAGTGCTGGAAGCTTGCAGGTGAGGCTGGATGAATTGGTCTTGTTTGCAGGTGAGGCTGGATGAATGCTGGAAGCTTGCAGGTGAGGCTGGATGAATTGGTCTTGTTTGCAGGTGAGGCTGGATGAATGCTGGAAGCTTGAAGGTGAGGCTGGATGAATGCTGGAAGCTTGCAGGTGAGGCTGGATGAATTGGTCTTGTTTGCAGAAACTAAAGAAAAGCTGAATCCGAAAATCTGGAAAAAAAAAGTATTTTCTTAAATATTTTTTTAAACTAAAGAAAAGCTGAATCCGAAAATCTGGAAAAAAAAAGTATTTTCTTAAATATTTTTTTAAACAGCTATATGTAGTAACTGGGGCAATCCATTGGGTTTTGAAGTATATTATTGCATAACTTCCTAATTATTCTTAGAGTCTGATTTACAAAGTGGTTTTTCCCCTTCTGTCTGCCTGGGAAGAGCCTTTGCTAAATATGGCCATTTGCAGCTTGAATTTGCGCTGCTTCTAATATTCCTGTAACCCTGTCCATATTCACAGAGACTCCATTCAAGAGTTCATGATAGCGCTGGATTAGAATGCCTCTACTAGAGACAGCTGACTTTGGTCTCTGGTAAGAGAGTGTTTAAAAAGTAAACAAGGTTCACCCTTTATTTTAACCAAAACACAGCTCCTAATAGGATAGCATGTGGGGACTATTCTTTACAATGTTTTGGTTACAAACAGTCAAAACCTTTAATGTGAGAACAACCAGACCTCAGGAATTCTGCTGCAGAAATGAGACTGATAAGGATTTTTTTTTCCTATCAGTACAAAATGGGGAAAAGTCCTTTTTGAAAAGGCCAATGGAAAAATAAATTGTGATCTAAAATGCTGTTTGTGTGCAGAAGAAAAGATCTAGCTTACTTGAATATACCTCTGAAATATCTCGAATGCAGTCTGAACTAATTTTTTAAAAGCAGAGTTTTCTAGTGACTTGCCCTGTCATTTGTTTTTCAACAGCTGGCACTACTCAGTTAGTCTTTGATAGACTCGTAGCAGCTTCTTACATGATACAGAAGATAGAAGAGTGCCTAAAATTGTACAAAACTGCTTATATAGAAAATAATATTTTAAAGTGTAGGAAGTTAGGGGCCACCAAGCAAAAGATACTATAGTTTCCCTCAGGATTTAGAAAAGGCTTTGGGATTTTTTTCTTTAGCATGGCAAGATCTTATTATTTTACCATTATCCAAAATTGTATTCAATATCAGTCTTGTCTTGTATTATTTTAAAGTTTACTCTACAGAGTACAAATATTTAAAGTATGATTAGCACAAAAGTTTCCAGTTGTCAGCATGACTGACTTTGGCTTTGACTAGAGATTTCCAACTATTCATTAGCCACTTTGCATATCATGCAGACCATCATAAAGAAAGTTCCATTTTAAATATATGTTCTGTCTTTTTTATACAAATATTAATCATGTTATTTTAATACAGAAACATGGAATATGATAGCAAATAGCTCCCACAAGACCCATCTAATTTGCCTCTTTTTTCTTTCTACCAGAATATTGCAAACCCTTTGTGATCTCTGACCCTCCCATTCTTGTTTTCCAGTATCATTTTGTATGTGTCCCGATCTGGCAAGCTGGAATCAAGGAGCACCCACACAGAAGCGGTACAGGAATGCAGGGCAGGACTGGAGCTGGTCCTCTGCCTAACCAGCCCCCTCCCCCACAGATTGAGTCCTTGGGTTCTGGGAGCTGGTAGGATTTGTCTCCTGCAGAACATCAGGCTGGAGCAGGAAGGGACTAGGAGCTGTGTACAGGCTGAGAGTTGGAATCAGGAGCTGTATTCAGTACTGGCTCAGAGCTGGAATGAGGCACAAACTGGAAGCTGGAACTAGGTACAGACTGGGAGCTGGAACTAGGTACCAGCAGGGCCGGAGACAAGACTTGAGTTGAGGGCAAGGCCTAGACCAGAGGTAAGGGCAAGGCCTGGGAAAGCATACAAGGGACTAGACTGGGAAAGGACAAGACTAGACAAGAACTGGACAAGAACAGAAATAGACAAGGATTGGTCAAGGACAGGATTAGACAAGGACAAAACTAGACAAAGACTGGGCAAGGACAGGACTAGACAGACAACAGGAAATAAGAAGGCCCAACAGGGCACGAGAGAGGACTAGGCAACACGAATAGGCCTGAAGGCCGCAAGGCAGGACAGACAATCCTAGTAGGCAAATGAGCAATACAAGTGAGTCTAGAAGGCCCCAGAACAAGGCAGGAAGACAAGGTAAGCTACAGAGTAAGATAGAAGGTGATGATATGCCACAGAGCAAGGCAGGAGGCCTAGGTAGGCCACAAGGCAAGGCAGAAGGCCTGGGAAGTCCACAAGGCAAGGTCTAGCAAGACAAGGCTGGCCAGGTCAAGGAGCCGAGATAACTTCATGAAGAGGCCCTGAGGGATTGGATAGGCTGAGTTAAGTATATGTAAGCCTGTGACTGATGCATCTGGAGATCAGCAAGAAGGTAACTCACAGCTGGAAGTGGAACTATCTGAGATCTCATAGTGGAAGGGAGGCTGTGCAGCAGGTGGAACCATAACAGATTTTAGTTTTGCATTTAAATTAAGAACATAAGAATGTGCCATACTGGGTCAGACCAAGGGTCCATCAAGCCTAGCATCCTGTTTCCAAGAGTGGCCAATCCAGGCCATAAGAACCTGGCAAGTACCCAAAAGCTAGATCTATCCCATGTTACTGTTGCTAGTAATAGCAGTGGCTATTTTCTAAGTCAAACTTAATTAATAGCAGGTAATGGACGTCTCCTCCAAGAACTTATCCAATCCTTTTTTAAACACAGCTACACTAACTGCACTAACCACATTCTCTGGCAACAAATTCCAGAGTTTAATTGTGCGTTGAGTGACAAAGAACTTTCTCCGATTAGTTTTAAATGTGCCACATGCTAACTTCATAGAGTGCCCCCTGGTCCTTCTATTATCCAAAAGAGTAAATAACCAATTCACATTTACCCATTTTAGACCTCTCATGATTTAAACACCTCTATCATATCCCCCCTCAGCTGACCCTTCTCCAAGCTGAACAGCCCTAACCTCTAGTCTTTCCTCATAGGGAAGCTGTTCCTTTCCCCTTGTCATTTTGGTAGCCCTTCTCTGTACCTTCTCCATCGCAATTATATCTTTTTTGAGATGCAGCAACCAGAATTATACACAGTATTCAAAAAGGGTTATTAGGTATTACCAAATTTTGAAATTGTCCCCAATTTTAGTTCCATGTTCCCAACTGCCTCTTATCCCCAATTCTGACTCTGATTTCTATGCAGTAGGTGCAATGGTACAAGGAAATCAGAACCTTCTTCTCCCCCTATCCTCAATAAGGATTTTGGCCAATCAGTATCAGAGGGTAGGGATATAATGCTTTTCTTTACTCTTGAGAAGACTGTGGCCGTCAGTGCTATGTGGCAGGAATCTACTCCTTTCCTTATCCTTAGGAGGAACAGTAAGAACATAAGAATAAGAACATAAGTGATCAATTAATTTGGCTGGAAAGGAATAAGGTGACTCACAGTCCCCGTGCTGAGGCTCATCCTTTGCTTCTCCAGTTTTGGTAACCTTGTATGAGAAAAGAACAGCTTCTGAGCAGAGGAGGCTTGGATTTGATAGTTTCATGCAGGAAAAGAGGAAGGGACAGAGAAAGAGTTCAAGAGAAGGGGAGGAATAGAAAGAGAGCATGGGAAGAGGAGAAGGTGAGGAAGAAGGGATCACAGGACAAAAAAGAGGAGGAGATGGTGGTAAGAGACAGAGAGAGAGCATAGGAAGTGGTGATATGGGACAGAGAAAACATGCAGAAGAAGAGGTAATGAGGGACAAAGAATGCAAGAGAAGGTAAGTGATGGAGAAAGGATGAAAGAAGGTGAGAGATGTAAGTGGAGGAGGTGGTCAGGGACAAAAAGCACAGGAGGTTATGAATGATAGAGAAAATGCACAGAAAAAGGTGGCGAGGGACATATACCAACCAATGGGCACATCTAGAAGCCAAAAGAAGAGTGGTTGCCCCCTCATTTCTCTTGCTTCTTCTCTCTGGCCTGCAGTTTAGAATGCCCAAAGAGCACAAGACGCCAGACAGATGCGCTTAGGCAGCATAACAGCTCTGACCCCTTTACAGGCCTGTAAGACACCACTGTAATGGTGAAACTGGATACAATATATAAAAATCAGGCTTCATGAAATCATGCTCATTGCTTGACTGAGAAAGTAAGATGGGTCCAAAGCTCCACCAACTCCAGCCAATAACCACTGGCCTTCCTCCAAGAGGTTCTTTCAGATCAGTACTAGGAATGGGACTTCTACATCCTCTTCTTGCTAACTCCAGTAAATCCAACATGCCTTGACGCCTGTTTTTTTGTATGGAAGAGCAGGGTCCGCACACATGTTGATACGTATAATGTACGCTGCCAGAATAATAGTGATACTTTTCTTTAAACAAATACTTTGCAATGGACTTGGAGAATTCAGTAGGTTAATGAGTCTCTTATTTTTTAGGATGGTTTTCAGACCAACCCAGATCCTATAAAGCACCTGCTGCATATTTAGATATCAAAATTGGGCTCATTAAGCCAGGATCAGAACTGCACCTGGGAAAGAGCAAAAAATTCTAAAAGTTTTTATGTTACTTGAAAAAAAAAATCAAACAAACACAACTTTTTGTATTAGACTTTTGTTGTCTTTTGTGGGTTTTGATAGGCTTAGTGATGTGTATGTGGTCTGAATAATGGCTGTCAGTGCTTGTATGCAAATTAAACCCCCAACTGTGAGAGAGTGGTGTGAATGAAGGGCGGGGGAATGGGGGCTAGACACGTGTAGACAATGTGCTGAGATGCTTGTGCAATAGCTAGGCACGGTCAATGTTGCTTTCCAATGCACAGTTGTTACAATATGCTAAAAGTGATCACAATGCTGTCTCTTTAAGGAGGAATGACTGAAAATAATATTCTTCTTTGGCCTTCTGCTGGAATGGGACAGAGTAAAAGAAAAAATTGTGAAAAGGGCTGGCTGGCACCCATTCTTTTTCAGTGTAAGCAAAGACAAATTTTAAAAAATATGTTTTTTTCTCTTACAGGATGGAATGCTAACTATTTTGGGAAAAGGGAGGCCATCCCAGATTTACACCTTCCCTAAGCTGGAGTAAATTTATTTGAAGCAGAGGTCTTGGAGGAGGTGAATGCAAGGTGCACATGTAGGGAGGTATCTTGCTAGTGGAGGGCAGGAATTAGGATGGCAAATTGCTCCAGATTTTCAGGACAGGTTGATCCAGTCCTGGTTTTACCCCATTGCATGCAGGGACTTGTAGTTCTGGCTTCCCTATTGCATTTCCTAGAAAAGCAAGTCTACACGTTCATTCATGCAGTGGGGAAAAAACCAGGACCAGATCAGCCTGTCCTGAAAATTTGGAGCCAATTGGCAATGCTAGCAGGAATGGAGGTGAAGTGGAGCCTGATAATAGCAAGGATGTGAAGGACCTGGCAGCTTCTATGTGTCCTTCTCAATATCTTTTGGAAAGTTTCAAAACACCATGAATATTAGGCAAAGTCTGCTATTTGGCTATATTCTATATATTAATTTAGATCCAGCTACTGGTACAAGAATCATCTGCTTTGTTGCTTGTCTTTTGTTGCCAGTTATCATGTTTCTGCTTCAATTACAAGCTCTCTTCTGACATAGGCCGCAATAATGAGCTGCCCCACAAAGGAAAACTCCTCACAGAACTTCCCTTTGCAAATTCCACCAGCACACACTAAAATGTGCACAAAATAGAAACTGGACACTAAGCGCAAAGATTCCATTATTTCAGTTGGGCAGAATTTCGCTCCCCTGCTTTTCTCGACAGTTAAAAATATACATACTATGAATGGTGTGTATACATCTGCCTTGGGGGAGGGGCAAGGGATAGCGAGGATCAATAAAGTGGGACCTTTTGCCAAGAAAACTATTCTTTCTAATTGGCTTGGGTCAACCAGTCCCACTTTCATACAATGGGAATCTAGAATGACACAATTGTTAATGTTTGAGTATCTTTCTAAGAAAACAATTTCGCCAAAGAAACAAGATACACTGGTGTTAATATGGCAACCATTCATTGCCCACTTGCCCTTAGATCTTTGTACCTCCTAATTGTTGCTTTAACATTCCTCATTATTTGCTCATTTACGATTTGAAGTATACAGGTTCTTAATTAATGACTCGTCTAAATGATTTTTTGTTCTATTGGGTTCTTGCTTTAGGTTTGCGTCTTCTGTGTGGGTTCACTTCCCCTGTATATTTTATAACAATGTAGTGGGAGGGTTTTGGGTGGAAAATAGAGAATACTAGTCTCCTTGGATGTACTGTCCATACACTTTACTTTGTTATCATGTTTGGACTTTGTTCCACATTAAGGGGTAGATTTTTAAAGACACGCGCGGGACACAGCACATGCACATGGATGCGCATATTTTATAACATGCGTGCATGGCTGCATGCATGTTATAAAATACATGGGCTGCGCACACACATGCGCCAGATTTTATAATCCCTGCGTGTGTGTGCGGGCGGTGCGTGCAAGGGGGGTAGATAATTGCAATTTCCACGCGGTGACACATCGAGGCCTTCCCCGATTCTCTCCCCCCTACCCTAACCTCCCTTCCCTTCCCCTCTCCTCCCCAACCCCTAAATCCTACCTTTTTCCCTTTTTCTTCTTTATCTCTCAACTTACTTCAGCTTCCCAGCTGAAGTAAGTTGCACGTGCCAGCAGCCGGCCGGTGAGCGACGCTCCGGGACAGTGATCAATAGCACTGTTCCGGCCCACCTCCCGCACCGAACACACCCCGAATTTGGCCCCCTGCCCACCCCTTCAATGTGGCCTGGCTCTTGTGCACATAACAAGGGTTATGCGCGCGGCTGGACCCCTTCTAAAATGCGCTTGGTGTGCGAAAGGCCCTGCCACACACACACATAACCCCCGTATTTTATGCGCACGAGCAATTTAAAATTCACTCGTAATTGTTATGTCTGACAGTTGGACAACTGTTCTTGGTTTTCTTCTGTGATTGTATTCTCTGAAAATCTTGAATAAAAATCTTGAATAAAAAAACAAAGAATAAATCATAGACACAAGCAAAGTTGGAAATGTATTTCATTTGTTTAATATAAAAGATGGAAATATTTGTCAATGTGATACAGAACTTGCTCATTTTTGCCACAGAATCTACCCTTGAGCTGCCACAGCAAACTGTAAGACTGTGTTTTAGATCCTTGATGTCCAACCTCACAGGGGATAGGGGGCGACAGCACTAACAGTGACTAGAGGTGGTAAACTCTAAATCCATCACTGACAATAATGTATTTTTTAATGTGTGTTATCATGATTTCAGCATTTAATATACAGTACATTAACATATTATGCTTTGTATAATAGTCCCCTGTATTTTAGGCAGCTAGTATTTATTTAGTGATTTTTTTTTATTTTTTTTTTTATTTAGTGATTTTTTATATACCGCGGCACGTTAAAAACATCACCTCCTTAGTATTAAGCTTAAACATCACCACCTTAGTATTAAGCTTAAATTCAACCACGACCTTGCCGACTAGGCTGTGGTTGAAATTGAGCTGAATATAATCAGCTACGTTTTAACTAGCTATCTTTGGCACTCTGCCACATGCTAAATATCACCTCCTGCTCTGCTGACCACTCCCTTCACACACACAACCACACATACACACGCACACATACACACACACGCACACACATACACACACACATACACACACACATATGCACACACACACGCACACACACACGCACACATACACACACATACACACCACACATACACACATACACATACACACACATACACGCACACGCACGCACACACACATACACGCACATACACACACACGCACACACACACATACACGCACGCACACACACACACACACACATACGTGCGCACACACACACTCACATACACACTCACATACACACACACACACATACACACACACACACATACACATACACACACATACACGCACATACACACACATACACACACACACATACACACACACACACGCACACACACACACACACATACACACACACATACACACACATGCATGCACACACACGCACACACACATGCACACACACACACACTCACACACACACACATACACACACATACACACACACACATATGCACACACACGCACACACACACGCACACACACGCACACACACACACTCACACATACACACACACACACATACATGCACACACACACACACATACACACACACACGCACACATACACACACGCACACACACACACACGCACACACACACTCACACATGCACACACACACACATACACACACACACACGCACACATACACACACGCACGCACACACACACACACACACGCTCTTATATCAAACCCCCTAGGTGCTAGGGATGTGCAGAGCAAAATTTTATGTTCATATTTTTTATGTCCGAAAGGGGGTCCCACTTGCGGCCAATATGGACATAAAAAAAATCCAATGAGTTGGGTATATGTACATATGTGCAAAAAAAAAATTTAAACCCCCTCACCCTCCTTAATCCCCCCCCAGACTTACCACAACTCCCTGGTGATCGAGCGAGGAGTGAGGACGTCATTTCTGCAATCCTTGGCGAGAAGCATGTGACGTCGGTGGCACGTCGAGTGACGCGGCGTCACGTGATTCCCGGCGAGTTCGCGCCGGACGGCTCGTTCGGCCCAAAAAGAACTTTTGGCCAGCTTGGGGGGGCCTCCTGACCCCCCCAAGCTGGCCAAAAGTTCTTTTTGGGCCGAACGAGCCGTCCGGCGCGAACGAGCCGGGAATCACGTGACGCCGGCGTCACTCGACGTGCCGCCGACGTCACATGCTTCTCGCCAAGGATTGCAGAAATGGCGTCCTCACTCCGCTCCATCACCAGGGAGTTGTGGTAAGGCGGGGGGGGGGGATTAAGGATGGTGAGGGGGTTTATATTTTTATTTTGGCTCAACAATCGCGATTTCCCACATATCGAACATATCTATGTTCGATATGTGGGAAATCCGATCGTTTATGTCGAATCAATTTTTTAAGTAAAAAAAAAAAATGAGTTGCGTTTCACTAATGCGGTCAATCCGAATGCACACCCCTACTAGGTGCTTCATGGAGTTTTGTGCCCCAAATGCATGACTTTATTCTTTTGTTTTGGCATTGAAGCACAGTTTCCAAACTATTAACCATTGTTCCAATTTTTTCAAGCCTTTTGTTTTTTCCACCCCTTCATCCAGGATTCAAATTCTCTCTCTTCTGCCGGCACAGCTTGTGACCTCACATAAGTCGCTTTATTCCCCATTGCCTTAGGAACCTATTTAAATGGTGAGCTCTTTGGGGCAGGGGCTTGTAAAGCGCCCTGGTTTAGAGAACTATAGAAATTGCAAATTTAAGTTAATGAATACACTTTTGGCAGAAAGGAGTTTGAGATCTGAGATTAGAGTAGTGCTGTTCTGCATTATTAAAGCCTGCCTTATGTACATCTCAGGGCTTTAAGTGATAATAGGTGTGAGATTCTTATAGGAGGACTCTGAGATCTTCAGAAAAGTCTGATCATATGTGTACGGTAAGTAACAACTGAAAGTCTACTAGAGGAACTCATTTCCAATGGGACATTTCCTACCACACATCATTAATGTATTGACGGTGATGGCACAGGGACGATATATGAGAGTAATTCAATTATGATTATTATTAGGCAATACTAGGTCAAAATCAGAACTGTAAAGCTGCACAGTGAATAAAGCCGGTGATTTAATAATTTATGGCAGATTAGTACTTTGGTATATGGTTACCTTGCTTTGATCTATTCAGTGATAATATCAAGAGATCTCATAGTTAAATCAGTTAAATGTTTATTTCCTAATTGTTTTCTTGATGTAAGCAAACTGTATAGAAAGGAAAACTCCTTATGATGTAGCACATTCTAGTTCCAAACAATGGTCATCTGTTGGCAGTGTATTGTTTTTCCATTCATAGTTGTTCACTTGGTAATGCTTGGTTTGCATTTAACAATACTGTTTATGAAGAGCTTGGAATGTTTTTTTCAGATATGTGCTGGAAAATGTGATGCACAACCCAAACTTTGGAATGAGGAAACAAAAGCTAAAGGGTTCTGCAGATGCTATACCTAATATTATTGAGATCAATTCTTCCACTTTGAGGCCAGAAAGGAGACCATGACAAGTAGCTATTGTTGCGTCCGTCGGTCTTCGATGGCTTCGCCCTGCTTGTTGCAGCCCTATCTCGGCTCCTCCCGCTTACCTGGGCAAGATGGCTACTGCAGTGTCATCAAGCCAACCTCTCTGGCGTCCCCGGAATGGCTATGGTGCAGCCTCCCACCATTGCTCCTCCCAGGTACTTGCTAGGGTGCGTGCACGCAACCCACATCTAAGTACGCCCATTGGCGCGAACCTCGAGGGCGTTCCCTCATCTGATGTCATGCCAATCCGGGTATATCTACTTCTCAAAGAGGAGGAGACAAAGCATATTTCCTATTTCCTACCATAAAGAACTGTTACCTGACCTGCTGCCTTGCTACTCCGGGGGTGAGGAGGTGCTTTGCCCCGACGGTCCTGAGTCGCTGCTTCCGGCTGGTGACGTCATCTGGGAGGGACCGGCAGCGTTTAAAACCGGACCCTCCTGCGGCGCACAGCTGCCGCCGGCGCGCGGCTTTGACTAATCTTTGTGGAATATATAAGGACAAGAAAACAACTGGACTCTATGTAAGTGTCAATTTTTCTTGAGTCTCTTCTTTCTTATTAGTTTATTAGTTCTAAGATTTTAGTGATTTCAGAGAGTCTCCTCGTTAGCCTCCATTCCAGGAGAGTAATTAAGTGGATTTTGGGACAGGCATTAAGAAGGAGTTGTGTCGGATTTTTCATTTTCTTTGGACTTTGATGCCTCATACTAAGAGGAAGGCACGGTTGAGGGAGGTGAATACATCATCCCCCTCACCAATGTCTTCTCAACCACCGATATCCTCCTTCTTTGCAGCTGCAGCTGATATGATACCGGAGGACATAGCCGCTGTGGGGGTTACTGCAGAGCGAGCAGTACCCTCACTGGCTGAAGAAATCTCGTTGAGCCCCGGAGCTCCAAAAACTCCTTCTCCACCATGTAAAAGCCAGACAAGTCATGCAGATTCCCCTAAAATGGAAAGGGGGAATGCTGATATGTCTAATACAGCTCTACAGTCTGATTTAGAATCCTCATATCACTTATGTAAATAATCAAATGCTATTCTTGCTCACATCTTATCATGAGGTTTGGCCTCTGCCTCCATCCCATACTCCATTGTATATAGTAATTTATTGTATTTAATAATTTATCTTTCGCTCCCCCTCTTTTTTTCCTTCTCCCAGTTAAGGCAACCCTGTTATAATGTAACTTTTATGCTCCTTCTAAATGTCTCTTGTTGAATGTTGGTTATAGTTCTGCTTAGTTCGATGTAAACCGAGTTGATTTGATCTGTATCAAGAAAGTCGGTATATAAAAGCCTTAAATAAATAAATAAATACATAAATACATAAATAAATAGATAATAAGGGGGGGAAACCGGCTGTGGGGGGAGAGTGGATACCAGGAACGGAACTGGAAATAATATTACCTCAAAAACCTGCAGAAATTAATATGGATTTATTATGGTCAGCAATCAAGTCTTTAGAAGTGGCAGTTATAAAAATGTCTCAAAATATTATGGCTTTTCAACAGAAAACATAAAATTTGGAAAATTCTGTATTAATGGGGAAAAATAACTTAGAAAAATGTGAGAAGCGTCTGGAAAAAGTTGAAATTGTACAAGAGAGCTTAGTTAAATCTGAAATGGGAAATGAAAAAAAATTTGAATATATAGAGAATTCGTTGAAATAAGTAAACCTGAGGGTCTTAAATTTCCCTGCTTAGAATTTAACTACTGCGAGAGACATGTTTAAAGAGTATTTGCAATATGTGTTAAAGATGCCAAAAGAATCTTTACCAGCCCTTGCAAAGGTATATTACTTACCTATAAAATCTGGGATAGTTAGTCAAAAAGTTGATTTACAACTTGAGTGTAATGTAAATCTGACAGAGGTGTTAGAGACTTCTATAGACACCGAAATTTCAACTAGGGCAACTCTTATAGCCTCATTCCTTTTTCCAACAGAGAGAGATACTGTCTTAAGATTATTTCTAAGAAATAGGTTGCAAAAATTTCATGGTCAACAAATATGGATATATCCAGATCTAGCGAAAAACACTCATATTAGGAGAAAGCAGTTTCTGAGGCTGAGAACGGAAGTGTTAGCTATGGGAGCTGGATTTCTGTTAAAATTTCCAAGTAGATGTGAAGTGAGTTATTTAGAGCATAAGTATGTGTTTTATGAGGTCACCCAGCTTCTGACATTCTTGGAATCCCATCCCCCATCAAACACAGAGGTGGGTTAAGAGCTAACGGAAAAATTCAGCTGTTGTTTCAGTTTGTTGGTTAAAGGGATTATTATTATTAATTTTCCTTTTACCCAATATTAGGCTGTCTAATTTCTTTGTAATCGCTCAGTTATATTAGCTCTCCTGGAATTTCTTGCGATAAATACAGATAAATATCTATGTTAGTTAAATATCTATTAAATTGTTGGAATTATATATATCTGTATACTATTAAAACTATTGGATGTTTTGTTATCCTGGAAATGCAAAAATAAATAATTTAAAAAAAAAAAAAAAAGATTGCTAGCTCATTGACAGGTCGATCCAGTAAAGTGTGCTCCGTCGGAGCGCACTGTCACCCTGCTCTGGACGCGTGTTTTCCCTTACCCCTTATTCAGTAAGGGGAGGAAAACACGCGGCCCACCCGCGGCACCTAATAGCGCCCTCAACATGCAAATGCATGTTGATGGCCCTATTAGGTATTCCCGAGCGATCCAGTAAGTAAAATGTGCAGCCAAGCCGCACATTTTACTCTAAGAAATTAGCGCCGCCCAAAGGTCGGCGCTAATTTCTTCCGGCGCCAGGGAAGTGCACAGAAAAGCAGTAAAAACTGCTTTTCTGTGCACCCTCCGACTTAATATCATAGCGATATTAAGTCGGAGGTCCCCAAAAGTATAAAAAAGTAAAAAAAAAAATAAAAAAATTTTGAATTCGGCCCGCAGCTGTCGGGCCGAAAACCGGACGCTCAATTTTGCCGGCGTCCGGTTTCCGAGCCCGTGGCTGTCAGCGGGCTCGAGAACCGACGCCGGCAAAATTGAGCGTCGGCTGTCAAACCCGCTGACAGCCGCCGCTCCAGGCCAAAAGGAGGCGCTAGGGACGCGCTAGTGTCCCTAGCGCCTCCTTTTCCTCGTTTGCACCGCGTCGCCTAATTTAAATATTGGATCGCGCGCACCGGCGAGGGGCCGGTGCGCGCGCCGGGAGAGCGAGCGTTAGTCCGCTCTCCCACGGACTTTACTGGATCGGGCTGTTAGTTGGCAAAGGCTCGAATAGACTCGATCTGTTCCTGTCTGCGCTACTCTGCCTTCTCTGCTGCCTGCAGGAAGCTTTCCTTCTGCCCTTCGGGGTTTACTACTAACTTGGGTACCCGCTCCTCGGGGGCGCTCTGTTCTATTTTCAGGTGCCATTCAGGGAACAGGTATGCACTCCTCGAGGGCCTGCTCTCCCTGCCTCAGTGCCTGTACCTACGACAACTATCTGTGGAATCGAATCCATAACAGCTAACATCGAGTGAGTACTCTAATCTCTCATCTGTCTCATCCACAGTAACTCCTTGCCGTGGAACCTCCTGACATCATCTAGGAGAGAAGGGCTCCCTCTGCCGAGGTCTCTGAGACTACAACTCACCACTGCCACCTGGTGGTTACTTCAAGCTGTATAATAAGAGTTCAATTCCAATGTTTTGTGTACAAGAGTCTAGCCCAGTACTGTGGCTCCTCACGGGGTTCCTCCCCATGGGCGAGGTCATCTCCACAGCACCCAAGGATCCACTAAAACACACGTAATAACAACAGCTATTCAGGCTAGCTCACAAATACAAATACATAAAGCCAGAGCACAGGGCTATTTCGGAAGCCAATTAGAGGTTAATGGAGCAAATGGCTATATAATGAAATTTTTTGGCACTGTTCTATTTCAAACTGTTGAATGCATTAGCTGTCTCATTTCCCTATGCATGAGCCTCATGATGTCTCTTCCAATATTCCAAGTACCTTCCATTTTCACTCATACATTTAATTGCCCCAGCTACACAGGAATTAATAGAGAAAACATTGGTACTCAAACACACAGAAAAAAACACTCATTGCAGACACAAAATAGATAATAGTGAATGGTTGGGGTGATAGCTGTTGCGATGTGGCCCATGGCTGGAGCCACAAGCTGCCTCTTACCTTCGCGGCCCAGAGGCCCAGAGGCAGCAGAAGCCGGGGTCTTCCCTGTGGCAGGAGCCGCTCCCGGACTGTCCCAGGGACTACTTACCTTCGATGCTGGAGCTGCTGACGCCATGGATCCCGGCGACCCAGCCGCCATCTTACTGGCATGGCAGGAGCCATGCTGGGCTTCTCCAGTGTGGCAGGAAGCCGCCAGTGACTGTGTTTGCTTCACGGCCCGGAGGCCACCGAAGCCGGGACCTCTCCTTCATGGCAGGATGCCACCGATAAGAACATAAGAACATGCCATACTGGGTCAGACCAAGGGTCCATCAAGCCCAGCATCCTGTTTCCAACAGTGGTCAATCCAGGCCATAAGAACCTGGCAAGTACCCGAAAACTAAGTCTATTCATATTACTGTTGCTAGTAATAGCAGTGGCTATTTTCTAAGTCAACTTAATAGCAGATAATGGACTTCTCCTCCAAGAACTTATCCAATCCTTTTTTAAACACAGCTATACTAACTGCACTAACCACATCCTCTGGCAACAAATTCCAGAGTTTAATTGTGCATTGAGTGAAAAAGAACTTTCTCCAATTAGTTTTAAATGTGCCACATGCTAACTTCATGGAGTGCCCCCTAGTCTTTCTATTATCTGAAAGAATAAATAACCGATTCACATCTACCCGTTCTAGACCTCTCATGATTTTAAACACCTCTATCATATCCCCCCTCAGCCTTCTCTTCTCCAAGTTGAAAAGTCCTAACCTCTTTAGTCTTTCCTCATAGGGGAGCTGTTCCATTCCCCTTATCATTTTGGTCGCCCTTCTCTGTACCTTCTCCATCGCAGTTATATCTTTTTTGAGATGCGGCGACCAGAATTGTACACAATATTCAAGGTGCTGACTCACCATGGAGCGATAGAGGCATTATGACATTTTCCGTTTTATTCACCATTCCCTTTCTAATAATGCCCAACATTCTGTTTGCTTTTTTGACTGCCGCAGGACACTGAACCGATGATTTCAATGTGTTATCCACCATGATGCCTAGGTCTCTTTCTTGGGTGGTAGCACTTAATATGAAACCTAACATTGTGTAACTGTAGCATGGGTTATTTTTCCCTATATGCAACACCTTGCACTTATCCACATTAAATTTCATCTGGCATTTGGATGCCCAATTTTCCAGGCTCACAATAATCACAGTCTGCTTGTGATTTAACTACTCTGAACAATTTTGTATCATCTGCAAATTTGATTATCTCACTCATTGTATTTCTTTCCAGATCATTTATAAATATATTGAAAAGTAAAAGTCCCAATACAGATCCCTGAGGCACTCCACTGCCCACTCCCTTCCACTGAGAAAATTGTCCATTTAATCCTACTCCCTGTTTACTGTCTTTTAGCCAGTTTGTAATCTACAAAAGGACATCGCCACCTATCCCATGACTTTTACTTTTCCTAGAAGCCTCTCATGAGGAACTTTGTCAAACGCCTTCTGAAAATCCAAGTACACTACATCTACCGTTTCACCTTTATCCACATGTTTATTAACTCCTTCAAAAAAGTGAAGCAGATTTGTGAGGCAAGACTTGCCTTGGGTAAAGCCATGCTGACTTTGTTCCATTAAACCATGTCTTTCTATATGTTCTGTGATTTTGATGTTTAGAACACTTTCTACTATTTTTCCTGGCACTGAAGTCAGGCTAACCAGTCTGTAGTTTCCCGGATCGCCCCTGGAGCCCTTTTTAAATATTGGGGTTACATTAGCTATCCTCCAGTCTTCAGTTACAGTGATAGGTTACAAATTTTTACTAATAGGTCTGAAATTTCATTTTTTAGTTCCTTCAGAACTCTGGGGTCCAGGTGATTTACTACTCTTTAGTTTGTAGGCCTTCCTCCTTGTAGGCCTTCCTCCTTGGACAATGACCGCACACCCTTGTGTAGTGAGCACTCCTCTGAACTGTCCCTTCTGAGATCCTGTGAGGCCCACCTAAGACCATCTCCTCCTGTACTCTGCCTCCTGGTGGCAGGCACCCTCCGGGCCCAACCAGAGGGGCCATACCAACCCTGCACCAGGCCAAGGGTCCATTCCCAGCGCAACAGTAGCTAGGTCCTACCTCAAAGTGAGGGAGGTTAAACTGGGTCCTAGCTATTAATGTTTATTATATGTTGTTGTTTTTACTGATTTTTATGCTCTGTTTTTCTGATGTATTGTTATATATTGTATTATTTTCATATTTTGTAAATCACTTTGGGTCAGACTGCTGTCTAAGGAAGGCCGTATAGAAATGTATTGTAACCTAAAAATGCCTTAACTAAACAAAAACATTTGTTCTCATCTACATAACTCTATTCTCCAAAACCCCCTTCTAATTGTCATCTCCATAAAGGGATAGTATTCACTGGACATACACTATGCAGTTCTCCCTCTAAGCACTTTTTTTGTTTAGTTAAGGCATTATTGCAATAATATGTTGCAATAATATGTTAATATGCTCTCACCATCTTCCAGCTCTTTTCCATAATGAACAACAATGTTAAGGGCACTGGGCAATAGAACCTCATTTCTCACACACAAGGCATCCATCACTGCATTATCTATCCTTGATTAGCACTCACTGCAGAACTGAGGAAATGTTGCCTTCATGCATCCCAAACCTGCAAGCACCTTGACATCTTCAGTAAAAAAGTCTTCACATATATTGGCTGGCATAGGGTCTTTGAGGCCAAGATACCCTAAATACCTTATACTCTCACTGCTTTGAACTAGGGATATGCAAGGAAAATAATTCATTTTGAAAATGACTTGAAAATGCGTATAGAATCAAATTTAGAGAAGTAGGGGTGTTTTCAAGATGAAGGAAAGGAGGTGCTGAGCTATTGGGCCCTTTGTAGTGTTGACCTGATTGTCAAATGAAAAGCCAAGTCTAGGGTCTTCTTTAGACACTCAGAAATTGTGACGATCTCAAACCCGATGGAAGCGCATGTGATGAGGACCCCATTACCAGTTAACTCTGGAGCTCTGTCCTTGAGGATGCCTTTGGCTAGAGGAGAAGCAGCAGCTTCCCCAGACCTGGACATGTGGGTCCCCCCCTTCTTGGCCTGGGAGCAATGGTGCCTTCAGATGATGTCAGACACCATTGTCTAGTAGGGCCAGATGCTGCTGTGGCAGGTGAAGAGCTTGGATTGTTGCAGTCGCAAATGGATGGAGGGGAATGTCTGTTACAAGGGGGAACAACAGTGACAGACCCTCAGGTTTTTCAGCAAAAGCAATCTCTTCTGTACTTATTGAGAATCCTTCAGGTCTGTGAGCTTGAAAGGGACTTGGGAAGTCATAGTAACTCTGGAAAAATCTCTGTTAAGTCAGCCTCAATTGCTTTCTTCTTAATTTCAAAAAATTCTTTGCAAAATTAAGAAATTGAATCTTGGCAAAGCTAAGCAATTGGAAACTGCAGTATTAGAACAAAAGACATCCCTCAGACACTAGCAAGTGAATTTTCAAAGGAGTTCCACAAGTAAATGTAACATACTATCATAGAAATTTTCAAGTCATTTATCTGCATAAAGTGCACTTAATGCTGGTAATACCTATTGACAATCAAATGGTATATAATGTAGCAATTTTCAAAAGCCTTCTTACATGGGTAAAGTGCATTTACCAAGTGTAAAACCCAGTTTTAAGCATGTAAATGCTTGTGAAAATCAAGCTCTTGTGTTCTGTCTTTACAGTGTGTTTATATGTTTTCTTTATTACACTGCCATGCTTTGTCCTGTTGAAATATTGTTTAACTTAGATTTTCTGCAGGGCATAAGATCTTCCCTCTAAATCTAATAGGTTATTAAAGCTGCTGTTTGATTGTTTTGAACTTCCCGACTGGACATTGTCAGTTCTGCCTTTTCTTTCTCAGACTGCTTCTCTTTTTATTAATTGGTCCATTTGACAGTTTATTGCTTTTTGGAGGGATTTTCAGTTTGAAAAGACTATCAGCAAGCTAGATACCACTTCTGCATCCTTTCCCATAAAATCAATCCTGAGAAAGGCATTGGTTCCTACCATTTGCATTTTGAACTCCAGCTTCTATCACACTTGCAGTTTGCTTCATTTAAACTCAACTAAAATATCAGAGAAACTCATTGCTCTTACAATTCCAGAATTTGTGCAGTTAATCTTGACTCCAATTCTTCACAGTGAGTGTAATGTTGTCATTGTTATAATAAATATTTTGAAGGTTAAGTTCTGAGTCTATCTGACTACCTGAAGCTGGATCAAAGGGTTAAATGGCTACCAGCAGAAAAAAAGGTGTTTGCAGAAAGAGCACATTTTGGAATCTGACTTGGGGAAAATGCATGAAAATGTACATTCTGTAGTGAAAGATAATTTAGTGATACAGAACAAAATGGGACTTTTGGAAAATAGAAATCGGACTGCGATTTATTCATTTCCTCAAGTTAGCAACATTACTGCTTTTGGTGTTTCTTACACATTCTTTAATGCAAGTTTTGAAGATTCCTGAAAATGCTTGTGAAAAAGGAGGGACAATCTCAATCACAATTTTCTTGAGACAACTAGAACTCAGGAAAAGGGAGAGGAAGATTTTACTTCAGTTTCAACTTTAATTGTTGAATTTGTTCTTGAAACTGAAAGAGATTGGGTTATGAAGCTTTTCTTTCATTATAAAACTGGGCTACCAATGTTTATTTTGGTTCAATTCATTTGCTGACCCAAAATAAACAATAAAAAAAAGCAAATAAAAAAGAATAAAACAGAATGAACTGATGCCCTCACCCGCGCCGCACCACACACTTAGGGGTAGATTTTAAAAAGGTGCGCGTGGACGTACATGTGCACGCGCTACCCAGTGCGTGCACATGTACACTTGCTTTTATAACTTGTGCACGCCTGTGCGTGCACAAGTTATAAAAGCAGGGGTCGGCGCGCGCAAGGGGGTGCACAATTGTGCACCTTGCATGCACCGAGCCGCACTGCCTTCCCCCGTTCCCTTCCCCTAACCTGACCTTCCCACCCCTTTCCCTAACCTTTCCTCACCCTAGCCCTACTCTAACCCCCCTCCCAAAATTTTTATTTTACCTCCAGGCAGGTGCAAGTTGTGCTGCCGGCATGCGATCCTTTGACACAGTGACAATGGCCGCTGTGGTCGGAGGCCTCTGACCCTGCCCCCGGACCACCCTGCCCCGCCCCAGACAGACCCTTTAGTAAAGCCCCGGGACTTACACGCAACCCAGGGCTTTACGCGCATCGCTGGGCCTTTTAAAAATAGGCCAGGTGCGCATAACACCCTCCCCCCCCCACCAGGTGCGTAAATCCTCTGGATTTACGTGCGTAAGGATTTAAAAATCCGGCCCTTAGCCCTTACATGGTCATACTTGTACGGTCATACAGCATATGGCCTGTACAACAAAACAGTGCCAGCCTGAGGGCCCTGAGGCAGGTGCAATTTTGTTTTACAGCTGAAAACAAATTAATGTTGGTGCCATCTTTGAACTAGAGCCAAAGGGACAGAAGACACTGGGAATCGCTCCTGCCCTTTTTTGACAGCGGAAATCCCCATGGAAGGGGTAAATGTGGTCTGCAAGATGTAGTAACTTAAGGAAAGGTAGTAGTGGCATTTCACAACTTTTTTTTTTTTGCTCACTTTCTCAAAAGAAAGGCAACATAAAAATGAATTTCAGGAAGGGGAGTTTCTTTGGATTTTAAATGAAATGTGAAAATTTTATCTTCTTTTTCATTTCATTTAAAAATGAACACAGACCCCTATTCTAATCATGGGTGCTAGGCAGTACTCATAGAGGGAATTATGCCAGACAGCAACTAATGTATGCGGGTGGAGGGCAAAGAGAGACGGTCGCCATTCTTCCCTTTGCTTCTTCTCTCATGCCGGAAGCTTTTGAATTATGAATCAGCAACACATACAACACTTGCCCTTTTGAAAGGCTAGCAGGTGCTGGACACAGTAGTATAAAAAAGCAGGCGTTATGCAATCATATTTATTGTCTGTTTGAGAGGATGGCAGCAAGGAATGGCAGTCGGCCACATCTCCCCAGCCTCCCTCCAATGATTTCACTGGTCCTGTTATTGTGATCAGGAGCAGTAACTTTGATGAGCCATTCGGCTGATTCCTGTAAGTCCGGCATGTCTGGTGTCTGGTCTGTGTAACAAGGATAGAATACATACTTGATGGGTCCAATGCCTGCTGCTAGAATGACAGTGAGATTTTTTTCTAAACTAATACTTAGAATGGCACTTGATGGGTTCTGTCCACTAATGGATCTCTTCTTTTCTTAGATGTTTTCAATTTTATGTATTCAATCTGGGAGCAGTCATTACCATCATGTCTGCCCCAGCGAGCAGGGATCTGTTCCTACCATGATCCTACATCCTGGACTTAGCCTCAGGACGATTGAAGTTTCTGGTCCTGCTCCCCCCACCACCACCACCACTTCCAGATGCTTTAAAATTATGCTAACTGAGGGAACAGGAAAAAAGACCATGCCGTCCAGGAGCAGACTTTCCCACTGTCTTTGTCTTGTTAGAGATTTTCCTGCTGTAAACCTGCCCCCCCCCCCCCCGACTTTATTCTCAGTTTATTCTCAGGTGGCCCTTTGCCCTTACCATGTGACAGGGGCTACCGGTGCCATTGGTCGGCCCCTGTCACATGGTAAGAGCAATGGATGGCCCGCGCCAAGATGGCACAAGTAGCCCCTGTCACATGGTAAGGGCAAAGGGCCACCGGTGCCATTTTGATTGGTGGCAGCTGATGGCCCGAGAGGGGAGATCATTCTTGGCACCCCCGCTGGACCACCAGGGACTTTCAGCAAGTCTTGGGGGGGTCAAGAGGGTGGAGATTTGTAATGAATTTAATTTGAAGGGTTGGGGTTTTTTGTTTTTTTAAGTATGCCCTGCCCTTTCTCCCCCCCCCCCCAAAAAAAACAATAGGAAAACCACAAGAAATATTGTGGGTTTTCCTTTCATTTTGTCAGGCCCCCCGAAACACAACGAAATAGGAAATATCGTCTTTATTTCCTATTTCGTTGCAAACGAATGCACATCCTTAGTAAATAGGGTGTTCTCTCTCCACAGTGTGTTTGTTTCTTTAATATACTGTTACCCTGTGTCATCTTGAGAGATTGCTTGGTTTAGATTTTCTACATTGTACAAGTTTTCTCTATCTTAATTGGTTAATGTTTTGAATGTTTCTGAACTTCTTATTGGATAGGTTCCTGTTTACACTGTGTTTCTCTTCTCTTCCATTTGGTCCCTTGACCAAAAGCAGCCTGAGACTGACTCACTTTCTTTGAGAGTTTTCAGTTGAAAAAGGGTTCTTGGCAAGCTAACATATCTTTCTGAATCCTTCTCTTCAAGCTCCTAGAAGCATTACATTTTTACCTCATCCAGTAATATCCACAGCTTCTTGTAAACTGCAATTGTCTGCCTCTAACTACTGGGTTTTCAGAGATGCTCATGACAGCTATGACACATTCTGTTAGCTATGCTATTCTTGATATCATATCAATCACAATGAGTGTTAAAGTGTTAAAGTGTTAAATGTTTGGTATTAAGAAGTGAGTTTTCTCTGATACTTGAAGCCTAGAAAAAATATTTAGTTGATTGTTTAGCAATTCAGACAAAGGCAGATAATTTGTGAGAACAAGGTTTTAATTGGAGGATGCTGTAGAGATCTAGCTGTATGGTCTTGTCTATAGAAGATTCTCCTCTGTCAATTTAAAGCACATCTTTCCAAAATCATTCACACTGTGCAAGTCAGTAATTCGACAAGGAAATAAAAGTTCAATCATGTTGCCTCTCCCCACCTCCACTACTCCATTAAGTTAGTAGTCTGAATAGGAGTGCTGGGCTGCTCAGATTTGTATCCTGATACTGCCAGGATTTATTATTGTTTCAAAGAATAGCAGAAGACACTTCTTCAATATATTTTCCTCTGCAAAGATGCAAATGAGACTGCTTTTCCAGCCATGGCAGCTTCTAAGATGAAATATGAGAAACTCAACACCCAATTTCCAAAGTTTTAGAAATGGACTATTTTCCAAATGGCAATTTTAATTGAAAAAAATTGTTAAGGAAAGGGTTGATAGTTTCATATAATGTTAACACTGTTGCCCCCAAGGTAAACAGAGTTATGTAATGTCTTATAATCATAAACTAATCAACCTCCTTCCATCCTGTAATCATTTTTATATTTTTTTTTAAAGTACAATTGATTGAACACAAGTCTTGTTGAAAAACGGCTAAAATGTCGGCTCCCATAGTACCACACTGTGTGGAATTCAAGCACACTTTTGATGATTTATTGTGGACAATTTATTGAACAACTCATTAATGTCCATTGTGGGGGTAACCCAGTAACATTTCTTAGTTACCATGAAGCCTTTTGGATTTTCACATTGAACACAGTCTCACCAGCAGGCTTGAATGAAGAATTAAATTGGGTTTTGCTGGTATAATAAGACCTGTGTTGCATTTAAATGGGTGACGAGCCTGCTATTCTGTGTCAGCTATTGGTTGTAGCAGTTTTTTTTATATGCAAGTTGATTGGTCTAGCAATGATGGTTTATTTTGTTAGGTTTGTTTTGCAGAAAATGGATGCCATTTAAAGCCTACCTGGTGCATTTGTTTTTTAACCTTTGAGAAGATGGTTTTGCTACTGGCACATTTAAAAAAATAAGTAATATCACCTTTAGAATGACTGAGTTTGAAACATAGCCCCATTGGGATGACAATAAATAAGGTGCATTGATGCCAGGGATGATTAAATATGAGCATGTCTTTTGTACCTATTTAAATTTTTAAAGCTCTGTTGCACTAGGACATAATATAGTTCTTATAGAATGTCCAAAAGAAAATATTATGTAAAAAAAAAACAGATAAGGATATTGTGTCACAGGTTTTTGGATATATAATTTTAATGTAAAATTAATAAAATACATTTTTTTGCCTATATAAATAATCTTTGAACATTTGAAAACATTAAAAAATGATTACATGATGGAAGGAGGTTGATTAGTTTATGATTATAAGACATCACATAACTCTGTTTACCTTGGTGGCAACAGTGTTAAAATTATATGAAACTATCAACCCTTTCCTTAACAATTTCTTTTAATTTTTAAAATTTTTTTCAAATAGAAATGCTATTTGGAAAATAATTCATTTCTAAAACAGCTCACAATCTAGGTTTCTCATATTTGATATTTAGATAGACACCTGGTTGATGGGGAGTTTGGTGATTGGTGCTTCTAAGATGAAACACATTTTGAGCCATGAACCTGATTACCTTTAAGAGAGTTAACAAGGCATGGGGATAGTCAGAGTCTCATAGACATAAGCTTGTCAGCACTACCAATACAGAAGAAATTCAGAAAGCCATAAGTCATCTCCAGTATCGCTATAAATGTTATCAACTCCAGTCAAACAGATACTTTGCATTTCTAATAAGAACCAACATAGAAGAAAGTATTTACTTTCATAGGGACATTGATTTAGAATGTGACAATTTGGTGCAATGCATTACTGCAGAAGCACAGCAAAAAAACTGAGAATAAATGAAACTGCAGCCCAATATTCCAACCTTTCCAAAGGATTTGTAAGGACTTCAAGGTCACTAAAATCAGTCCGCTCAAACCCGTCCTCAGCAAGTGCAGCTGCTGCCAAGGCAAGTACAGAAGGAGAAGCTGTAAGGGCACATGCCTCTTTTGTAAACAAGAAATTGCTATAAAGCTAGCCAGAGCTACAATTGAAGAGGAAGACTCTTCAGCAACAGCCTTTCACAATAAAGCTGAGTTGGTGGCAGAAAAACAGAAAGCTGCCACCAAAACTATGGCTGCCACAAGAACAAAACACACAAGAAAACTGAGTTAGAAGCAGAAAAACAGAAAGCCGCCACCACTGCCATGATTATCATAGCAGCAGCCATGTGCAGGAAGACTAAGTTAAATGCTAAACTAGAAATGCTACATCAAGAAAGGAAAGCAGCAGCTGCAGAAGCCCAAGCTAAGAGCCTTGAAGCCACTGCAGGAGAGGAAAGCAGGAAAATCCAGATTGATCAAGTTGTCTCAGAGAATCCTGTTCAGTGGACCAGAAACTATGTCCTAGTGCTTGCCTCTGATCATGGTGACTCACTCTCACATCTGCAGCCAAGACAGATAATAGATGCTGAGACAACACAGTTTGTCCATGAAGTAGACTCTACACCATAAAGAGATCAACTCAATGCACACTCTACCATGGATGTTAATCATCACCACAGTGATTCATATGTTTGTAAGCTTATGAATGCATTACAATCAGCTCACAATCTAGGTATGATGTGCAAAAAGACATTCTACTTCAAGCCTACACTCCAGCAACCTATGTTAATTGAGTTCAAGAAATGGATGAGAGTGTGTCATCAGCAAAAACATATGCCACATGTCCTCCACAGGAACCAAATACATGTGATCAACCTCACTCCATCTCAGTGCCTACTGCCTAGTGCTGCTGATACATTAAGAAAGAAACCATCATATCAAGCAACAGCATCCACAAGCACTTCAGTGTCTGGAAACTGAGTGCCAGTCAGGACCAATCTAGCCAAACACATGGCTCATCATGAGCTTGTCAACTCAAGGCTCACTACATTTGTTGACCGTCCTGAGAACTACAGAACATGAACATAAGAATTGCATATTGAATCAGACCGAGGGTCCATCAAGCCCAGTATCCTTTTTCCAACAGTGGCCAATCAAAGTCACAAGTACCTGGCAGGATCCCAAACAGTAGATAGATCCGATGTTGTTTACGCCCAGGGATAAGTAGTGGATTTTCTCAAGACTATCTGGTTAATAACAGTTTATGGACTTCTCCTCCAAGAACTTGTCCAAATCTTTTCTAAATCCAGCTATGCTAGATATCTTTATCAGATCCTCCAGCAATGAATTCCATAGCTTTATTGTGTTTGGAGTGAAAAACAATTTTCTCCAATTAGTTTTAAATGTGCTACTTACTAACTTCATAGACTATCCCTTAGTTTTTATATTATTTAAAAGAGAAAATAACTGATTCACTTTTCTCCATTCTATTCCACTCATGATTTTATAGACCTCTATCGTATCCCCCCCCCCACCCCACAGACATCTCTTCTTCAAGTTGAACAGCCCTAACCTTTTTAGCCTTTTCTCATAGGGGAACTGTTCCAACCCCTTTTTTGAGATACAGGGGCCAGAATTGCACATAGTACTATAAGTGTGGGCTCACCATGGAGCGATACAGAGGTATTATGACATTCTCTGGTTTATCTCCATTCCTTTCTTAATAATTCCTAATATTCTGTTTGCTTTTTTGACTGCCACCACATACTGAGCCAAAGATTTCAAAGAATTGTCCATGATAATGCCCAGATCCTTTTCCTGGGTTGTAATTCCTAATATGGATCCTAACATTGTATAATTATAGTGTGGGTTACATTTTAGTATGTGCATCACTTTGCACTTGTCCACCTTAAATTTCATCTGCAGTTTGATGCCCAACCTCCCAGTCTCACAAGGTCTTCTTGCAATTTCTCAAGATCCTCTTGTGATTTCACTACTCAGAATAATTTTGCGTCATCTGCCAATTTAATCAGCTTACTCATTGTTTCCTTTTCCAGATCATTTATAAATATATTAAAAAGCACTGGTCCCAGTACAGATCCCTAAGGCACGCCACTGTTTACCATTCTCCACTGAGAAAACTGACCAGTTATTTCTACTCTGTTTCCTATTTTTTTTAACCAGTTTGCAATCTACAATAGGACATTGCCTCCTATACCATGACTTTTCATTTTTCTCAGGAGTCTCTCATGAGGCACTTTGTCAAATGCCTTCTGAAAAACCAAATATACTATATCCACTGGATCACCATTATCCACATGTTTATTAACCCCTTAAAAATATAGCAGATTGGTGAGGCATTTACTAAAACCATGCTGATTGTATCTCATTAAACCATGCCTTTCTATATGTTCTGTGATTTTATTCTTTAGAATAGTTTCCACGATTTTTCCCCCACACTGAAGTCAGGTTCCATGGTCTATAATTTCCCAGTTCTCCCTGGAGACCATTTTGAAGATCAGCATCACATTGGCCACCCTCCAATCTTTAGGCACAAACTGGTGCACGTGATTTGCTAGTCTTTAGTTTGATAATCTACCCTATTACATCATCCAGGTTCACCATGATTTGTTTCAGTTCTTCTGAATCATCAGCTTAAATACTGATTCCAGCATAGGTATCTCCCCAAAATTGTCTTTAGTAAATACACAGAAATAAAGAATTAATTTAGTTTTTCCACTATTGCCTTATATTCCCCAAGTGCCTTTTTAACCTCTCAATTATCACAGATTTATTTTCAGAAGTATCACTAGAGACTTGAATGTCACTGTAAGTGAAGAAATGGACCTGTTAGAGTAGCTGGATTTAAAAAAAGGTTTGGACAAGATGCTGGAGGTAAAGTCCATAAATCAATATTAGCATGTAGACTTCTCTTTGGTATTAACTGGCCACTCAAGCTTCACTAGATCCTGCAATGTGATGTTGTGATTGCAAGACGGTCTCTAAAAGCAGCAAGAAAGGCATGAAAACAGGAATTTTCAAAATCCTTTTCATGAAGGTTCCAACTCATGCTTTTTGAAGGGAGAAAATTACAGTAAAAAATTAAATTTTCCTCCCATAGGATAAAATGGGAGCTATTTGAGAAAAAGAGAGCCCGTTCAGATTTATTGCAGCCCTAAGCAGGAGTAAATTAATTCATGATTGAGTCCTCTAGGTGGCAAATAAAAGCTTCCTCTATCTGTGGTAATGTGAATTGTTAGTTTTGACAAGGGAACAGAAGAGGAGTGAAGCCCCATAGTGGCAAGTGCAGGTGTTACTGCTGCCTGCCAGCTCTGAATATCTTTTTTACAGACTCTTGTGAATATCTTTTTGAGAGTGATATGGAACAAGCTAATATGGAATGATTATTTACTCTTTCAAATAATATCAGGACTAGGGTACACTGCATGAAACTAACTGGTAGTAGATTTAAAAGAAATATAGGAAAGTATTTTTTTTCAGTCAATGCACAAACTGTTTAATTTGTTGCGGGAGAATGTGGTCAAGTTTAATACTATAGCTGAGTTTAAGAAAGGTTTGAACAAGTTTCTGGAAGAGAGGTCCATTAACAATTACTAGCCAGGCAGACTTAGGGATCGCAACAGGCAAATGACGTCCAAATTTTGGATTTTCCAGGAACTTCCAAGTGAACTAGATTGGCTGCTGTTAAAGACAGGATGTTGGGTTTGATGGACCTTTCGTCGAACTCAGCATGGCATTTCTTACATAGTTTCAAAATTGTCCAAATAGTAGCTGAGTATTCCCTTTCATGACAGTTGATATTTGAGAAGAATCACCATTTGGCTGCTAGTCACCACATGGAGGCCTAAACTGCGGGGGATGAACTGACATCATTGTGTTGTTTAGAAGCAACTGCTCTTTTCTAGCCTAGAGATGAACAACTAACCTGAGTCAATATGGTGGTAGCATGATAACTTACATGGTAATTACAACTCCTCATGCAAATTACAGTTTGAGGCAATTATATCTGAAGGTACTGTGTAATTTAAACACCTCTGTAATTTAAAATTCCTAGATTCTATGTTGAAATTTTGTTGATAACTTTACCTTAGATGAAACCAAGTAATCTTGTGAAGCAAAAAAATATACACTGGGAAGGCAGCTGAGGTCCCAAGTCTATGCTGGGAAAGGTTTTGGGTTTTTTTTTTTTTACACATAATCTTCTTATATTAAATTTGACAATCATGCTCTTATATACAGTATGTACACAACAAAGTAATTCTACAGGAGCTTGTTTTGGCATATTTGCTATCAGTAGTGACATATATAATTGTAACTGTAGAAATGGGTGAGGCGTAAATGAAATGGTATACACATGCCATTTATCTCATTTGTGATCTCATGCATAATCTAGAAGAACCACACCAATTCCTCCAAGGAGAGACAATTTCATTTCTTCAAGATAGTTTACTTCTGCCTTTCTTTTGCCAAATGTCTTCCAATTAATTTACCACATACAGTATTATATAGGAACTCTTCCTCCTAAATTAGGATGCGCTATGAATATTTTAACAAAAAAGTGCTATTCTTTACCTTCTTTGAAAGAATTTAATGGCAAAAGATTCTGAAAAAAGGCTAAAATTGGTGAAACTATACAATAATCAAGGTGACATTGGTGTAAAAACCTTGAAAAAAATAATGCAACATTAATGGGGAATTTAAAATAATCTATGGCAGTACTGTCCTGTCTCCATTGATTTTTTTCTGTTTGTTCACTATTGTACTGCTTTCATAGTGCCTGCTTCCAGAGCAGCCTTTCTATATCTGTTGCTATTGCTGATGTTCTGATTTTATTATGGATAGTTTCTTGTTTTCTGTTATACTGTCGTGTCAATTGGTGGTCAGTGGGCACCTTCACTGTTTCTGCTATATTCGATGTACCTGGCTCTAAAGAGTTAACCTTTGACTTGGAAGCAGGGGTTCCAGGGTGTTTTTCATTTTTTCAGTCAGCCATGGTCACTCTGTATATTTCAGCAGCTAATTTGACCTAGCCCTGCAGAATAATCCTCATTTTACCTGTCTTTATTTCTGTGGCCCAGAATGCTCTGGTCATTGATGTCTCCAGTTTATGCACAGTAAGATTTTATATGTTTTGCCTATTAATAAAGTTTGCAGTTGAAAAAGCATCCTCTTCTATCTGTGAGTAAAGACCAAATTAAGCTATCTGTTTGTTGTGCATAGGAAATGCATAGCGGAGACAGGCTAGCTACAAAATCTTAAATTTTCATTTCCCAATTATTTTGTAAACGAATAATATCTACAAATTGCAGTTTTTTCAGTTTGGTGCAAACATTTTCACACATCTCTAATCGGTGAATGGAACAAACATCATGTGCTATATTTCACATAAATACTTGAACCAAATTTTCTGCATGGCAAAACTTTCCACTGTGCTTTTAAACCAATGTGTAAATACAAAACAATTAAGAATCCAAGAAATTGCTGAGAACTACTAAATATCAAAATACATAAAATCCAGCTCAAGGCGAAAAAGGGGAATGTTTGTGGAAGCTCTGGGGAAACCTCATATGGTGCCACTAGGGGCTACAAGCTTAAGTATGCAGCTCTAGAAGGCGCTAGGGCTTTTTAATCATTGGTAACCCAGAGTTAATGATTCTTTCTTAGAAGCTAACATATCGCATAGGTGAAAAAAGTCCATTAGGATGATTTGTGTTTTATATTACCAGTCCTGTGGTTTACAATCAGGCCGTGCCGGGCTTTATGCATAAAGAATCATGTTTTCCGTGAGCTGTCTGACATTGCAATGTTTCGGAAGACGATCCTTCTTCAGGGAAACAGGATTTGCTAGATGCCGGCGATTGACTGGTAGATAATGTTATGAGCACTGCCTGCGGGTTTCCCCGCGAGCAGGCACACTCACCTACATGCTCTCTCTTCGCCGGCATGGCAGGACGCCGCCGTCGGCCCTCCCACGCGGCCAGAGCCGCGACCTAAAGTTCCTCATGCAGCCCGGAGGGCGCCTGTGCCTCTCCTGTTCTCCGAAATCGGAGCTGCGGCCTTCTTCGGGGCTGGGACCGCCCCTGACGCTGTCTTTTGTCTTCACGGCGCTAAGGCCGCATCCCCAGGCCAGCCCGGCGTCTGGAGCCGCCCCCGGGGCTCCCCACAGTGGCTGGAGCCGCTGCTGACGTCAGGGCCTGCTCCTCAGGCCCTGCCCTGCTTCTTACGCGTTTACGTTGGTGCAGGCCGCTGTTCGCAGTCCTGCACAGCTTCCTGCTCTCTCCTTAGGCGCCGGCACGCGCCTCTCTTCAATATTTAAAGGGCCAGACACAGGAAGTGTCCTGGCCCCACCTTTGTGACCGTTTCCTGTACCAGCCCTATAAAGGGCTGCTCTGTGAATCCGTTCTTCGCCTTGCATCATGGTGACTTCCCTCTGGAGGCTCCTGCCTGCCAGAGCATGTGTAAGGTCTTCTTGTCTTCGTGGAGCTCCTCGTCTCGTCCGTCTGTATCATGTCAAGTCTTCGTGCCTGAGGTCCTCGTCCAGGTGTCCTGATCTTCATGTCCTGGTATCTCGACCTGATCCTCTGTTCCTGATGTTCCAAGTTCCAGGATGTCCTGTTCCTGCATCTCGTCTTCGCTCTTGAGCCTTCTCTTGAGCCCCGGTAGGCTGGGGGTCGCTCTTGAGCCTTCGCTCTTGAGCCCCGGCAGGCCGGGGGTCCTTCAGATGATGTGTACCTGAGTGGACTAGCCTGCTGGTGGATGTCTGTCCTATACTCCTGAGCCGTCATGCCCCGCCAGCCATTGTGGAGCTCCGGGCGACTTATGGCTCCCTCGTCGTAGTTCCGCCGTGACTGGACTCTTTCCTGCATCTGTCCCGTTCTTCTCGTGGTCCGTGACCAGCCTCTTGGGGCTGTGTAGGGTGCATAGTGGACAGGGAGATCCGCGACCAGCCCATTGGGTGCACCCGTGAAGGTGGGCTGAGTAGGGTGCCCTGAGAGACAATGCAAATGTCCTCCCAGCCATAGTCAAGTTCCAAGCGTCTCGTCTGCGATGCCATCTGCATCGATCCCAAGTGTCTCATCTGCGATGCCGTCTGCATCGATCTCAAGTGTCTCGTCTGAGATGCCGTCTGCATCGATCTCAAGTGTCTCGTCTGCGATGCCGTCTGCATCGATCCCGTGTCTCGTCTGCGATGCCGTCTGCATCGATCCCAAGTCTCGCCATGGATGCCTTCTGCATCAACCCAGTCTCGTCATGGATGCCGTAGCATCAACTCAGTGTCTTGTCTGCGATGCCGTAGCATCAATCCTGGTGTCACGTCTTCATAGTCCTGGTGTCATGTCTTCAACCCAAGTCCTCAACCTCAACCTCAGGCCAGGTCTGCTGCTCCATGCTGCTCGCAGCAGGTCCGAAAGGGCTCGGAATGGTCAGAGGACCATTCAACTTCCAACATCCTCGGATGTTGGCCTTGGGAGCTTGCCGGCCTGGCAGAGGGTCAGACCGTCAGCCACACAGAGCCACCATCAACCCTTGGCTTGGTCTTGAAGGTCTGGGTCGGGCTGAGGCCCATGGGCACACTCAACCACCCACTACACAACAGATAACCTAAGGCAATATATGACAAACAACCCTTTCAGAAATGTGCAACATCTTTAACATAGGTGGAGTTGGATATGTTAGAACACCTATTGGTGTTCAAACATATCCATATCTGATGCAGGATGGTCAATGAGTCTGTGAGACAAAGACTTCAAACGTGCTGAGAAATGTAAAAATTAATCGGTCAACATTTGTTGAGAATTGCAAAGTTCACGCATATCCAGCATAGCTCCCTGCTTCAATGGCAGGGGAGAAGATAAACAACCAATAAGGGCTGTATAACATAATCTGGGTAAAAACAAATAAGCATGGGTGTAGCTTGCTTATTGCGGCGGTTACTACCCCTACTACCTCTAACTAATCAAGCTAGATATTTCACTTGGATGCAGCTCCATCACCGCTCTCTACATTAATGGCGGGGGTGGAAGGGAATTAGAACCAAGAGCTAAGAGAAACAGATAAGTATGGGAGAAGAAATGAGGGAAGCTTGCTGGGCAGACTGGATGGGCCATTTGGTCTTCTTCTGCCGTCATTTCTATGTTTCTATATAGTAAGCTTAAACATTGAGAACTTATATTGGCGGGATTTTTTCTTTTTAAATGTCAGCGTCTTTCAACAAGTCACTGTCAATGACAGACTCATAAGATGCAGTAGGTCTTCACCGCGCCTGTAAGTTCTCGATGTTTAAGTTTACTAAATCTTTTGAACTTTGAAATTCTCAACAAATGTTGACTGATTAATTTTTACATTTCTCAGCACGTTTGAAGTCTTTGTCTCACTGACTCATTGACCATCCTGCATCAGACCAAGTAGGTGTTCTAACATATCCAACTCCACCTATGTTAAAGATGTTGCACATTTCTGAAAGGGCTGTTTGTCATATATTGCCTTAGGTTATCAACCAGTCAATCGCCGGCATCTAGCAAATCCTGTTTCCCTGAAGAAGGATCGTCTTCTGAAACATTGCAGTGTCGGACAGCTCACGGACAGCATAAGATTCTCTATGCATAAAGCCCGGCACGACCTGATTATAAACCACAGGACTGGTAATATAAAACACAAATCGTCCTAAGTGGACTTTTTTCACCTATGCGATATGATAGCTTCTAAGAAAGAATCATTAACTCTGGGTTATCAATGATTAAAAAGCCCTAGCGCCTTCTAGAGCTGCATACTTAAGCTTGTAGCCCCTAGTGGCACCATATGAGGTTTCCCTAGAGCTTTCACAAACATTCCCCTTTTTCGCCTTGAGCTGGATTTTATGTATTTTAAAACCAATGTGGCAATTCAACAAGTACAAACATATAAATCAATAAATAAAATGGGCCTCAAACAATGAGATCAGAAAACTGCTTTGTTACTTTTCAAACCATTTTTTTTTCTGCTTTACAATCAAAGGCTCATACTGGATGTATTTATTGTGATGAGCAAACCTACTATATGAACATGACTCTTATCGTACCTTTCATTTTCACTTGAGCATTAAACATATTTGGTTTATTGATGGAAGCTTTGAAACTGAATAACTGAAATAGAGAAATATACAGAAATAGTGCAAGTTTTACTGTGAATGCTTAGAAAAGCTCAGCCTAAACTTCAAATGAACAGAGTTTTAAAAAAAAACATCTGGCATGTTGGGGACAAAGTCTGTCTACAAACACTCCCCAATGTTTTTAAAAAAATTCAAATGTGCAAGAGATGTGATTAGCATTTATATTACTCATTCCTGCCATTCAAATTCTGCCAGTATCATATAAAATCTTCCTAAAATTAATAATAAGCACGAATACCTTTATTTGTATCTGTGTCTACAATGCTGATTTTGTAATGCATGAAATAAAGCGAAAAAATAATGAGCTCTGTTTTCAAAAGCATTTCTATCATTTGGGAGTGATTTTGAAACCGTGCATAAAATTAGCCAGCAGATATGCACACAAGTTGCACCAAGTTTCAAAGCAGGCTTACGTGCTTGAGTCAGCTTTGCAAATTATCCCACCAGTTCTACCCACATACAATTATACCTGCTATGTGCAGAAATGTTTCAGGAAAATGTGTGTGTACATTTCTTAAAATCTACAAGTTTGCAGAGACGTGCAAAGCCCTCCCCCTCTTCTCCAAGGGACATTGCTACTCAGTACGGGTAAACTTATACACATATTTAACTGTACATTGGGAGGGCAGTTTTTACAAAGCCCATTCCTATGGGTAAAAACACAGTATTACCCATAGCAATGAGTTTGAAGACTACCATTTTTGTGTCTATGCCAAAACTGTTTTGAAAGCAGGGCCCAGAGGTCATCAATAAATTGTTATCAGACTGGAATGACTATCCATAATATCTGAAATATTTTTATAGCTGCAGGTTGTCCTGTTTTCCAACTGTATGATGCAATAAAGGAATAAATAAATACATTTGTAGCTCCAGAACATTAGCGATACTGCTTCTTATTTTGCCCTAGTACACTGTTCAGAAAATAGCACTACAGAATAAAATGGTAGCAGTCTATGAAAGAGCGTTTTTGGTTATTATTAAAATACTGTATATAAACTGTTAAAGGTACAGTAAGGCATTCTCAACATAAGCTGGCGGATCATTCACTTTCATAATCACCTGACCCCATGCTTCAGTTTCTATTAGTATTCAGAGGAATGTTTTTGCATATAAACTTGTGATACTATAGTTTTGTAAACAGTTTTTATATATCATGGATAAAAAGCTAAATGTTTCAAATGTTATTTTAAGAAAACTGGAATCAGTTCCAAACAATATGAAAATCAAGTCAAATAAAATATTTCAAACAGTATACTCTCTTCTAAGATAATTGCTTTAGTCATAACATAAATTAAACGCTATACATTTTAAACATCACCTACTATGTAGACACCCTGCAAATGCATATAGAGTGTATATATATGAAGTAATATTTGCCCATTTTCACAGTTCACTTGTTGGTATGGTGCCGAGTGTCACTGTACCCTTTGCATGCCATGTAGGCCATCGTACTATTTTGAGAAGCAGTCACATGCATTGAAGTCGGGATCACCAGCTGATGCAAGCTGCTGCCCCTCCAGGTAGAACTGCCACCAAGGCCATGCTTAGAGCGACGCGTTAGCTGGTGCATGAAATGATAGACCTCAACCCAAATAGAAGAGCAGATGGGGGGAAACCTAGGACCCCTTTTTCTGTGCATCTTCCGATTCCTGAGTGGGTCCCTCTTCAGGATCATTTTCCTGAACTGGAGACTGGTTGCGACTTGGCTTATTGCTATCATGGCTGCTGTGACTGCCAGCGCTTCCAAGGCGAGTAGATGCTACAACAGCTTTCACTGCAGCCTGATGAGAACAAAGAAACATTAGGCTTGTTAGAAGAAAAAGAAATGGCCTTTGCTTACATTAGGAGTTCATTATCTTAAGGTTTTACTTTAATTTAATGTTGCATGCACTATATCAAGTAGGTTAATCTATTTAATAATGCAGGCTCGGAAATTGCAGGAAGTGGGTTTTTGGAATACATTTTTTTCATCTTGCTGAAGTACAAATATTTTTAAAGGTAGTTGTTCAATAGGGTTCCTATTGAACCCTATTTCAATACATTTCAGTCCGCATAAATCCAGCTGATTCTCAAACACACACAGCCTGTGTACAGTGTTTAAATATCAGCTTATGTCGCTAAAAGTACATGTGTACACTAAAAGGTGTTATATGCTGGCATAATGTATATGCATTAGCGATATGCTAACTACATTTTTAAACTTTTAAAGAACCATACCTAGTTTCCCATCCTGCACTCAAACTCTCCCAGAATACCTTTTTTTTTAATGTGGCTAAAAGAAGCTGTAGAAGTATGCACAGATTTTCAGGCGACTGAAAATCCATCAGCACAGATTCAACATATCTACCACATCACTGCCTATTCTGCTTGCAAACATCATGGATCAGCTTTTGAAAATGTACTCCATTTTCTCCCTTTGGGCAGCCAGTATAGCCCTGTGGATTCAGCTAACAATACTTGAAACAAGTCAAAGTCCCATATCCACATTTTCATTATGAAACCTAGAGCAAGTTATCTAGCTCTCTTTTGATTCAATTTAGATTATAATCTTCTGCAACATGTTCTTTTTAACCATGTGAAGTGTCGTGTACAGTACTGTTAGCATTCATAGAAATATACAAGAAGTTCCAACCAGAACAAAAGGAGCCTGCTTTCTGGGCCACACCTAATGCATGCATCTGCAAATCCATGCATATGCCTGTCAGTGTCCTCCTCATGTCCTGAACATTCGGTGTGAATAGGGCACCAAACAAAAAGTTATTAAGGAGATATGCACACACAGACATAGCGATCTAATAAATAGCAAATAGGACCTTTCAAAAATGATATGCTTGGGAGTATTAGATTACAAGTACGTACATACAGGCCAGTCGTTAAAATAGTTTTGAAAGATCTCCCATTATTTCAGGCAAATATACTTTAAATTATGAAGTTAGTAGACCAGAGCCTTTGAATTACATAGCCAGATCAACAGACTCAAAAACCAAAGCTGTTGTGCGTCCCGGCCGCGTACGTGCCGCGACCAGGCCTGCTCGTCTCGTGCTGCCTTCCACAAGTGCTGGCCTGGCTGCTGCCACCAATTCCCGACGTCCCTGTCGCTCACCACAGCCTTCCTCAGCGTCCTCATCCCTGCAGGCCTCGCAGCGGAGCTACCAACGGGGCTCTGCGTCTTCGGCCGCCTTGGCTCCGCTCCTAGATGCGCGCCAGTTTTTGAAAGGGGCGAGCATGGGAAAACCAAGGGAGGTGCATTTGGATGACATCACAAGAGCCCTGTATATAAGGCAGGACTCAAACCCCAGATCCCTGCCTTGGCAATTAGGTTGACATCGTTGGTGTGCTAGTTTGCCTTTGTATTCCAGTGTTCTCCTGTTCCAGTGTCTCTGTGTTCCTGTGTCTTCCGTTCCCAGTGGCTCCGTGTGTTCCTGTAGCCTTCTCAGGTAGTACCTCTTCAGACTGATCTTTGGTACTGACCTCTGCCTACCTGACCATTCTCTTACGTGCCGCCTGGAACCGACCCTCATGTGCCTTGACTATGCCCGGACAGATTCTGGTATTGACCCCTGATTTGACTGACTTCTCCTGGACTGATACTCTGGCTCTGACCCTTACGCTTCACTCGGTCACTCTCTTCTGGCCTACTTACTGTGACCATTCAACCAACATTCTTGGAAACTAACCGTGGCTTCCACTTGGCTAGATCCACAGGCGCTACCTGTCTCGCTCAGAGAATCTTCCTGAACTGTTGCCTCCCTGAGGTCTCCGGATCTTCCATTTCTGGTCTAGCTCATCTACTCTGCATCAGCCATGCATTCTTGCTTGTGGTGGGCACACCCCTCCACTACCTCTCCAGGAGACCACCAGAGACCCACCTGTCCAGGTGATCCGGGTACCCAAGGGCTCAACCTGCGGAAACCCCGGACTGTTATTGGTGAAGCTCCAGCTAGCCTCTGTCTCCTTATGTGCTCTGCCTCCTGGTGGCAGGTGCTCTCTGGGTCCGACCAGAGGGCCGTACCAATTGTGCAACAGGCCAAGGGTCCACCTCCAGCACAACAAAAGCAGGATGCAGTTGATTGGCTTGGAGTTGTTGAGCAGAATCATACCTAATTTCTTTATATTAACCACAGCACATTTAAAAATACAGAAGCAATATCAACTACAAAAAACCCCTATCCTATAGATGATATCTGCTTATTCTTCTGTGTGGAAAATTTATGATGTGATTATACTACTTTTATTCACTTAATGTATATGTGAATGAAAACTTATAAATAAAGAATTTTAAAAAACCCGCAACCTTCAATTTATTTATTTTTATCAAAATGAAATTAATAAAAACAGAAAATAAACATAGTAAGAAATTGAAATCAGAGTGAGAATCCAGGAATTGGAATACAAACAGTGGGAAAATGTATAAATTAGGCTGAGAAAGCTAATAAAAAAGAGATGATCAATGAGTTTAGAAAAAGAAAGGCAAACAATGAATGGTAGGGAGTTATACAAAGAAGAAGGATGGAACCAGGCATAGAAAGGACAGTGGTCAGCACATACAAGCATAAGCAGCTTCCTGGACAGACTGGATGGCCCATTTGATCTTTATCTGCCATCACTGCTATGTCATTGCTAAGAGACAGAAGGGATTGGACATGGAACACTCAAGAGGAAATATTCACGCTAATTAAACTGAAAAAATCAGAAGATATTGAAGAACTAGTAGCCAAATAGAATTTGGGAGCCTTAGTCAGTAGCATCTTAGCTTCCAGTGAAGAGGTGGGGTAAGCAGGTGATATTGATGGTATTGAGTGTTGCGGTCCTGGCCGCGAGCACTGCGACCAGGCCCTTACCTCCTTGTTCCCGGACCTGCTCCCGCCTCCGGAGCCCTGGCTTGCGGCCTGTTTGGCGGAGTCCCCGTTGGGGCTGCGCCGCCGCGAAGGTGCCTGAGGATGCCCTGCTCCTAGGCGTGCGCGCGCGCGCCACTTGGGCGCCTTTCTAGCCCGTTTCCTGCCAGTGGTGACTCCACCCAGTTCCTGACGTCAGACGCCGCGGCCTTGATAAGCCGGCCGCGGTCATCCAGCCCTTGCCTTGCAACGGGTTAGCTTCCCGGTTTCCTGTTGCACTGTGCCCCGGAGTGACTCGCTTGGCTTTGTCGCTCCGTTCCTGCTACAGTACCTGCTTGGTTCCTGCCTGCTTGCTACAGTACCTGCTTGGTTCCTGCCTGCCAGCTACAGTACCTGCTTGGTTCCTGTTTACCTGCTACAGTACCTGCCTGGTTCCAGTACCCGAGTCCTGCTACTGTTCCAGCCTGGTTCCAGTACCCGAGTCTTGCTACAGCTCCTGCCTGGTTCCAGTACCTGAGCCCTGCTACAGTTCCTGCCTGGTTCCAGTACCCGAATCCTGCTACAGTTCCTGCCTGGTTCCAGTACCCGAGTCTCGCTACAGTTCCTGCCTGGTTCCAGAACCCGAACCCAGTTACAGTATCACTACTATCCTAGTCTGGTTCCAGTTACCCGTCCTGATCCACGACCCGCATAAGTCCCAGTGGCCGGGCCCCTACGGGCTCCTCCCAGGGGGGCTTCGGCTTCCAAGAGTGAAGCCACCTAAGTCCCAGCGGTTGGGCTCCTACGGGCTCCTCCCGGGGGAGTACCAGCTTCCAGGGTGAAGAGCATCTACGTCTTGTCTGAACATCTGCCTCCCGGCCTGCTATTCATTAGAGACATTGACCATCTATTTCCAGACTCCAGCAGGTCGGCCCAAGGGTCCACTAAACTGAGACTCCCACAACATTGAGTGCAACCCTTAGGAAAAGCAGGCAGAGTTGACGGAAAAATTGTTCTTGAAAATCAGTCTGCCTTTACTGGGTTTCCTCAGAATTTCCATGCAAGTAGCAGGATGAATCAAAATACATTGTGGATATCGCTGCCACTCTAGCATGCTGTCATACCACAGACTTTACACTTTGGGGGTCTTGCTGGCACTCTCCCTTGCTGCAATACCACTGTGCGATGGAATGTATAGGAAACTCCCTCATTCTACCTTAATGGACTGGGCACAGCTATCCCACCTGGTCCCCCTTAAGAGAGAGAGCTACAGAGAATCTTGGGTAAAGGGAGAAGCCCTTCCCTAGAGTATACGACCTCAAGCCCTAGAAGGGTTAGATGGGCCCCAGGGAGCTGACGGAGTCCCAGCATACGCCAAGACCTGTTGTGTCTAAGGTTGGTAGAGACTCTGTTTAAAGACTGTGCATTGCCTGAGGTTAAGGTGAACTGCCTGCAGTATTTGATTTCAGTTTGCACTACCTGTTTTGAAATACCTGAAGTAAAGCTCTGCTGCCATTTTGTTTTCCACTGTAAATAAAAGTGCACTTAAGCCACAACCAGCATCTACTTGTGGTTTCCTCTGGCTGTTCCCGAACCACTCACCACTCGAGCTACACATCCTGATGTACCACCTTGGAGGACATGCTGCCATACCTCAGGCACTACACATTTGGTGGCTTCCTACTACTCTGCCTTGCTGCCATATTCCAGATGTACATGTTAGGAGTTTTGCTGCCCCTACCTTGCTGCTTTACCCTATTGCTATATCTTGGGGGTCTTGCTGCCACCTTGTCTTACTGCCATATCCTTGATAATGCCACCTTGGCAGGTTTGTTGTCACTATTGCTGCAAGACTTTATACTTTGTAGGTTTTGCTGCCACTCTGCCTTGTTGCCTTACCCTTTATGCTATACTTTGGGGATTTTTACTGCCACTCAGTCTTACTGCTATAACCTAGACTCTACACCTTAGGGTTTTGATGTCACTTTGCTATGTTGCTGTACTCATTTTCCCCACACCTTCTGGGTCTTTCTGCCACTCAGTATTATTACCATACACAAGATTCTATGGGTGGGTGACCTCATTGTGCCTGAGGGTGCCTTTATGGTTTTTCATGCGACCTTTGTTGCTTTATTTCCCCTTCTTGGTGCCTTAGGATGTTCATGCCACTTTTGGTGCCACTTTTCCCCTCTTGTGCTGCCTTCGAAGATACATGCCACTGTTGTTGGAGCCCTCTTTTGCAGTCTTGATGTATTCTTGCCACTTTTGCCACTGATTTGCTCTTCTCACAGTGCTTTGGAGAACTCCTGCTACTACTGATACCCTTTAGTTCCTTTACGGAACTATTCATGCCACTTTTGGTGCCAATTTGTTTTCATTTGAAACAAACCAAACAAATGGAGATATCGTATGAAACAACCAACCAAAATAAAAAATTTGCATCTGCAAATCCCTATTATCCAATAGCATATGTTATCTGACTCTATAGTCCTTGTTGTGAGATGGGATCATAATCAGCTTGATAGATGCTATCCATGTATTTTTATGTTTTATTTTGTTCCAGCTTGTTGATGACTTCAAATTCTGGTGCATATCCATAGTGTTGCTGCGGCAGTTCTGTCCTGGATAAGAAATCTGCAACATAGATTTCTGTTCCCGTTGTGTAGGCAACATCCAGGTGTAGCATTATAGCCACAGGAGCATAAATTGTAGTTGTTTTGGAGCCGACAGCAATGATTTTTTAAAAACAACCTCAAGAGGTTTGTGATCAGACTCTATATGTATTTGATTATTACTTTAAATATCTGATATTCTCTGTTTTCCCAAAGTTGGTGTCAAGGCAGATTACAATAAATTTAAATGATGATATGCATTAGAAAAGCTTAAAGTCAAATCAGAATTTGCAATTAATGTAGCATTGGGATCCAGCATAAGAAAACACATTTGTGAACAGTTTCTAGTCTCAGTTTTGTATGTACTGTTTTCCTCATATATTGGTCAAATTCCTCACAAGTGAATACAATTGCTAGACAATCTTTTTCAATCTGTACAAATTTCCATTCAGCTGGATAAGGATCTGAAAGTGAAAAATTATTGGCTGTGCTTTTTGTAGAACTGCTGCTCCAAGTCCAGTGTCACTAGCATCATACTGTATGGTTTTATTGTATACATCATAGATTTCAGTACAGGTTGCTTGGTGACTGTGGTGACATGCCTGTTTCTGGTCCACCAAGGGGGCACCTTAGTAGTCTTGATTCTGTGCAGGAGACTTATAGAAGTCAATATTCAAAAGCCATTTAGACAGATTACTGAAAAGTTATATGTCTAAATGGCAAAATGGCGATATTCATTGCCATTTGTGGCTATATTCTAGCCATGTAATGATGTAAACATAAAATGTAATACAAAATGTAACATAAAATATAAACATAATGCATACAATGTAAACAATTTTTAACAGTTCAAAAGGTATGATCTAATTAGATGTGTGATTTGAATATTTATTTGATAACAAACTTTGTTGGGCTCTCCATACACTTTTTTGACAAGATTTCATTCATTAGTACTGGCTGTGGTAAATATCAGGATTTCCAGCTTGAAATCCTTAGTTAAGTTATGCTAACTGCTTTCATAAGGATTGAGACTGTGCTTTCAGGCCTAGCTAGGAACAGCTAAAGACAGAGGTACTTAAAATGATGTATCTACAGCATGTTAGACAATGTGTATATATATATATATATATATATATATATATATATATACATACACATATATTCTTCAGTAGCAAAAGCCTAACCTTATTTGGTGGGTGTAACAAGGCATTTCCTATAGCAAAAGATGATACCATGAAGGGGTAAAGAAACTATTAACTGGCGTCATATCATGCTTTGGAATCCCAGAGACAATTCAAATTGATAAGGATACACATTTTACAGGAAAGGTGATGCAAGAACTGTGAAAGGTGTTGGGATAAAACTTTAATGTACATTTAATTAAGTCCTGAAGAATAAATTGGCTAAAAATATTTATGAGACTTCTTTGAATTGATTGTCTGCTCTTGCATTTGTTCTCATGAGAATGCCTGTGTCTTCTATGCCTAGTCTCCCAGCTGACATGAACTTTGCTCAAGGTGAACTGATTAGGCCTTTTGTTTCACAGCTGAACCTGCGCAGAGTCCTTCTATCCAATTTCTTCCCGACATCCCACCTGGTGACTTTGTCTATTATAAAGTGTTCCAGAAAAGAAAACCTGCTTATGGCCTTAGTGGAAAGGCCCTTACCAAGTGCTATTGGTTATCCACGTAGTCTTAAAGTAGCAGAGAAATGATCATTGACTGCATACCAGTCACTGCAAAAAGTCTTGGAGCCAGAGCCACAGATCTTAGTTACAGGAAGCTGTTGTGTTTTGGACAATGAAGCGTGGGCCCTTGGTTGTTCTAAGAGATGGCACCTCCCACAGGTTGCAGGGTGGAAAAGGCAGTTCCACAGTCTCACCAGGTCCCAAGAGGGAGATGGGTCCAGTAGTGGTCCACGAAGCGGGGTAGGCCGAGAACCCAAGCTTAGATGGAGAAGCCCATAGATCTGGTAGTGGTCCGCAGTGCAGGGTAGGCTGAGGATCTATGGAGAGAGAGATGAGACAATGCAGAGACAGAGCAGGAGCAGCAGTACTCACTCTGATGCTGGTAGTTGTAGCAGAAAGGAACCCCCGAGGAGTGGAGGACCCAGACGAACAAGATCCCCGAGGAGTGGGTACCTTAGGCGTCCTAGTTGGTAGGAGGTAACCCTGGAGGGTAACGAGGAGTGAGGTAAGGCCCCTGTGAAGCGGGTACCTAAGTCATCCTGGAGCGAGAGTATTCAGAGCAGGAGCATCTGGTAACGTGGAGAGATCAGCATGGAGGATTGCTTGCTAACTCGTAGAAGGAATCGTGAGCGGAGATTAAATACCAGAGCTAGTGACGTCATGCGGTGGGGATGCCCCCGAGGTTCCCGACATGATGCATGTATAGGACGGGACTGCGCGCGCACACCTGCCCTAGGTGACTCCTGGAGAAAGATGGCGAACGCAATTTCCCATGACAGACCGGGGTTGCCAGAGGGTACGGTGAGGAGAAGCGGAGGCAGCCATCTTCCCGAAATGAACTGAGTCAGGTAGAAAAAAGGTAAGCAATAGAGGGCGCAGCCGTCTGCGACCGACGGGCGCAACTGTACCCCCCCTTCCAAGGGCCCCCCCCCCCCAATGGGGTTTCGGCTTCCGAGGATGAGACTGATGGAAGCGACTGAGCATGTCTTTATCCACGATATTGGCCATGGGCTCCCAGGAGTTCTCCTCCGGTCCGTAACCTTTCCAAGAGATAGGGTACTCCCATTGTTTACCTCTCTTGTGTACATCCAGGATGTCATCAACGGTATATGCAATATCTTCTTCTGCATCAAGCTGTGTTGGTTCCCGAGCTTTGCTGGAAAATTCAGACAATATGAGAGGTTTCAGAAGAGTCACGTGAAAGGCATTATGAATCTTCATAGATGGCGGAAGCCTTGTAGGTCAAATTCCCAAGACATCGGAAGACAGCAAAAGGTCTGACATACCGAGGAGCAAAACATGCAGAGGGCAGCTTTAGGCGGAGGAACTTTGTACTAAGCTATACTTTGTCCCCAGGCTGAAATTGGGGAGCCTTCCTGTGGTGAGCATCGTAAGTCTTCTCCCGCCTTGAGAAGTAGATCCTTAGTCTGTTTCCACAATTGTTGCAATTCCATTGCAGTGGCTTGAGCTGCTGGAGATGTCACGAAGAGTGGCAGAGGTAACGGGGGTAATGGTTGGCGGCCATACACCACTTGAAAGGGTGTTGATCCTGTGGCAGCAGCTGGATGTGAGTTTAGGGCAAATTCGGCCCAAGGAAGTGATTCTGCCCAGTCACTTTGTCTAGTATTCACATATGAGCATAAGAATTGTTTGAGCGTCCGATTCATTCACTCTGTTTGGCCATTGGACTGCGGGTGATAGGCCGAGGTCAGATCCAATTCGATGTTGAACTTCCAACACAGAGCTCTCCAGAAGTTTGCAGTAAACTGGATACCTTTATCAGCCAGAATGTGTTTGGGCATGCCGTGGAGTCGAAAGTTGTGCTTCATGAGTAATTTAGCTAGTTCAGCAGCGGATGGTAATCCTGGCAGGGACACAAAATGTACCATTTTCGAAAACCAATCGACGGTCACCCAGATCGTATTGTTTCCGGCAGAAGGGGGTAAGTCCACTACGAAGTCAGTCGTGATGTGCGTCCAAAGTTCCTTTGGTACAGGTAGAGGTTGGAGAAGACCCCAGGGACATCCGGCAGGAGGTTTTTGTCTAGCACAGGTGGCACAAGAAGCCACATAGGCTTGGACATTGGTCTTCATGGTAGGCCACCAATAGAACCGTTGGAGCATAGCTAATGTACGTTCTTGCCTGGGGTGGCCGGCCAGATGGAGTCATGTGCCCACTTTAGTAATTTCTTCCTCATTCCCAGTGGCACCACTGTCTTTACAGCAGGGACGGCGTGAGTGGCTGCCAGCACCACCTTCTCCGGACTGATGATATGACGAGGCTCATCGGGTACGTCCAAAGTAGAGAAGGAGAGCAAAAGAGCATCTGCTCTAATATTCTTTTCTGCAAGATGGTATTTCAGTAAAAAGTCAAAGCAATTGAAAAAGAACAACCACCTCGCTTGATGATGATTAAGGCGTTGAGCGAGTCATAGATATTCCAAATTTTTATGATCGGTATACACCGTTATTTGGTGCTGTGCACCTTCCAGCCATGGACGCCATTCTTCAAAGGCCAGTTTTATAGGTAACAATTCTTTATCTCTGATTCCATAATTCTTCTTGGCGGGAGAGAAACGTTGTGAGAAGAAAGAGCAGGGATGGAGAACATTGGCATCACTATATTGGCTTAGTACTGCTTCCACTCCGACGTCGGAGGCATCAACCTCGACGATGAAAGGATGCTGAGGACTAGGATAACGAAGACAAGGCTTGGTTTGGAAGGCTTCTTTGAGAGTTTGGAAAGCTGCAACAGCCTCAACAGACCATTGAGATGGATCAGCCCCTTTTCTAGTCATGGCCATGAGTGGTGCTGTTAAAGTGGAGTAGTGCTTGATGAAGGTACGGTAATAGTTTGTAAAGCCAAGGAAACAACGTAAGGCTTTTAAGCCATTGGGTTGAGGCCAATCTTGAATGCTTTTCAGCTTTTGAGGGTCCATCTGGAAGCCATTCTTGAAAACAATGTACCCCAGAAATGGCACTGACTCCTGGTGAAAAGCGCACTTCTCAAGCTTCGCATAAAGGTGAATGTCATGTGGCCTTTGTAGTACCTTTATCACATCAGCTTGGTGGGTCTGTAAGTCCTGAAAGAAAATCAGGATGTCATCTAAATATACCACCTCGCACTGGTACAGTAAGTCTCGCAGAATATCATTCATCATATTATGGAACACCACTGGTCCATTGCACAGTCCAAAAGGCATGACTAAGGGGAGGAGGAGTAGCCTAGTGGTTAGAGCAGTGGACTATGAACCAGGAGACCAGGGTTGAAGTCCTGCTGTCACTCCTTGTGACCTTGGGCAAGTCACTTTACCCTCCATTGCCTCAGGTACAAAAAACTTAGAATGTAAGCCCTCTGGGGATAGAGAAATACCTACAGTACCTGAATGTAAACCAGTGTGATATCTCAATTGAGATTGCATGTCAGTATATAAAAATAATAAAATAAATAAATAAGTATTCAAAATGTCTGTCACAGGTGTTAAAAGCTGTCTTCCATTCATCTCCATGACAGATTCAGACCAAGTTGTAGGCCCCCTTTAAGTCCAGCATAGTAAACACCTTGGCTACCTGGAGTCTGCCAAACAGTTTGGTTATCAACATTATTAAGACCTCTGTAATCTATACAAGGGCAAAGAGATACATCTTTTTTCCCAACAAAAAAGAACCCTGCACCAGCCAGGGATTTAGAAGGTCTAATGAACCCTTTTTTCAGGTTTTCTTGGATATAGGCCAACCTGGCCTCAGTCTCTGTTATTGAGAGAGGGTACCTTTCCTTAGGAGGCTCCGAATTACACTTGAGATTTATCGCACAATCAAAGGTCTTGTACAGAGGTAATACATCTGCTGCTTGCTTGGAGAAGATGTCCTGAAAAGACGCATATTGTAGCGGAAGACAGGCAGTGAGGGAGTCGTTGACATGCAGGGCAGCGGTGAAACTTTGGCTAGGCAACAATCATGGCAGCCAGGACCTCACTCAGAGAGTTCCATGGTGGTCCAGTTGAACTGAGGTGTATGTTCATGTAGCCACGGTAGGCCAAGTACCACGGGGTGAATGGCCTTCTCAGGGAGCAGGAAAGAGATGTTCTCAGTGTGTAAAGCGCCAGTGTGAAGACATATAGGTTGCGTGGTAAGCGATACCTCACCTGGAAGTGGTTCTCCATGTATAGTAGAGGGGTAGCTATTGTTCTAGTAGGAATTCACAGATGGTCTGCAATTCTTTTTAGCATAAAGTTTCCTCCCGCACCTGAGTCCACAAGTACGAGTGTTGAGAATTCAAGGCCTCCGGAGATAAGAGAGATGGGGAGAGATAATGGAGGAGAGGGCACAGTTAGACCTAGGAGGATTCCTCCAGCAGATCCTAGGTCTGGCCTTTTCATAGACAGATAGGGTAGGTCTGAACAGCATGGCCAGATTGGCCACAGTACATACAGAGACATGAGCATCTGCGAAAACGTCTCTCTTTAGAAGTCAGGTGACTGCGTCCTAACTGCATAGGCTCTTCTTCCTCTTCACTGGGCGCAGAAGATTGGGCTCAAGTAGTGTGCATGGCTTGAGGGCGATTCCTTCCTGTAGGGTGCTTCTTCTGACACTTTGCTTCTTGAGTCTGATCGCGTATCCTGCGATCAACTCTTCCAGCTAAATCAATGAGAGATTCCAGAATGTTCAGCAAATCACGAGCTGCTATTTCATCTTTTATACGTGTGTTGAGGCCCTCTAAAAATATAGCATGTAGACATCCCAAGTCCCAATGAAACTCAGATGCTAGTGTCTTGAATTCAATGGCATAGTCTGGTAAAGGCTTGCTTCCTTGTTGAAGGGGAAGAAGAGTAGACCCTGAGATGGTCTGACATGCTGGATCATCAAATACAGATTTGAACAAGTTCAAGAAGTCAGTCAGATCATTCAAAACAGGGTCTCTGTGTTCCCAGAGAGGTGAAGCCCAGGCCAGGGCTCTTCCATCGAGTAGCGATAGGATATACATAATCTTGGAAACAGCATTGGGAAAGTAGTTTGGTTGCAATGAGAAGTGCATACAGCATTGGTTAATAAAACCCCTGAACATCTGGGCATCACCAGAGAAGCGTGTAGCAGCTGGTAGTGGTACAGTGGTGTGAACTGCAACCACTTGAGGAGAAGAATCTTTCTCTGGAGCTGTCGGTTTATTCAGTTGGGTGTTCAACTGGTTGAAAGTGGCGGCTAGTATCTCCAGAGATTTCTGTTGCTCTGTAATCCACTGGGCCAGGCCAGGAATGGCCTGTAAGGCTGCGAGCTGAGCCGGGTCCATGGATTTAGCAATCTATTGTGTTTTGGACATTGAAGCGTGGGCCCTTGGTCGCTGTAAGAGATGGCGGGGCCCTGTGGGGACTTGCAGCGATAGGCTAGCTCAAGGCAGAGATGGACACAGAGAATTAGCTTTATTGTACTGCAATGTAGATGGTAACCCGAGGAATGGGTGATGACTCCAGCCAGGAGAGGAGGAAACAGATGGTAATGTTCCGTCAGTAGGTTGCAGGGTGGAAAAGGCAGTTCCACAGTCTCACCAGGTCCCAAGAGGGAGATAGGTCCGGTAGTGGTCCGCGAAGCTGTGTAGGCCAAGAACCCAAGCTTTGATAGAGAAGCCAATAGATCCGGTAGTAGTCCGTGGTGCAGGGTAGGCCGAGGATCTATGGAGAAAGAGATGAGACAATGCAGAGACAGAACAGGAGCAGCAATACTCACTCTGATGCTGGTAGTCGTAGTAGAAAGGAACTCCCGAGGAGTGGAGGTCCCAGACGAACAAGGCCCCCGAGAAGCGGGTACCATATGCGTCCTGGTAATGAGTAGGCAGCCCCAAAGGGTAGGTAGGAGCACGGCAAGGCCCCCGAGGAGTGGGTACCTTAGGCGTCTTAGTTGGTAGAAGGTAACCCCGAGGGTAAGGAGGAGCAAGGCAAGGCGCCCATGAAGCAGGTACCTAAGTCGTCCTGGAGCGAGAGTATACAGAGCAGGAGCATCTGTTAACGTGGAGAGATCAGCATGGAGGATTCCTTGCTAACTCGTAGAAGGAATCGTGAGCGGAGATTAAATACCAGAGCTAGTGATATAATGTGGTGGGGACGCCACCAAGGTTCCCGCTTTGATGCATGTAAAGGACGGGACTGCGCACGTGTGCGTGTGCCCTAGGTGACTCCTGGAGAAAGATGTCGAACGCAATCGCCCATGCCAGACAGGGGATGCCGGAGGGTAGGGTGAGGAGGAGTGGAAGCAGCCATCTTCCCGAAATGAACTGAGTCAGGTAGAAAAAAGGTGAGCAATAGAGTGTGCAGCCGTCTGCAACCGACGGGTGCAACAGAAGCATAGATACAGGAAACATAGATTGTTTCCTGTAACCTACCAGAGTAGCCTCTTTGGATCATGGTGGGGCCAGTGCAGCCTTCGTTGATGTCAGTGAGGTACGCCAAGTCCTAAAAGAATCTCATCAAGCCAGTGTGTCTTCTGGTCCTCCCAAGAGCCCTGACACAACCAGGTGTCCCCTGAAGTCAGGTGCAGCTACATCATCTGAGCCTCAAGAAGTTGAGGCATCATTTGGGACTAAATTTTCATTTGAGTATCACTTTGAAGTGTCTCCTGACTCATCCTCTGACCACATGGATTCTCCTGACAGTGACTACGTTCTCTCAAATGGTCTGTGGAGGGATTCTTGGGTCTGCTTTGCTGTCTTGCCTTGCTGTAAGATCAAGGTTCTTGGTTATGATATTGTCGGTGTTCCTGGTCCTGTGCTTCCTGCCTGCTGAATTTCCTGGGTTACATCGGTACCATTGCCACAACCAAGACATCAAGTGGTTTCAATCTTTCAGCTCTGGTCTTAAACTCTCCCAATGCTGGCTATGCACCAATTATGCATACTGCTGTGACTGACTTTGCCAACATGTTCACAGCACTCCCCATGAATCTCACCCTGCCTGAGTGGGGAGGTATTTGTGAGCCACTATCATCTGTCAAGTCAGAAAACCTGCCTGGAAAGTCACGCTAACTCCTATTACTTTATCTGATGTCCTCGAACCAGATAAGTGGTGTTTCAGACTTTATCCTAATGATTCCACATCACCTTTTTCCACTAGTAATACCTCCAATGTTAATCCACTGTGTCATAATATTCTGTCTGCCCATTCTGATGGAAATGTTATTCTCCCTAAGGCTCTTGAAAAGAATGTGATTTCCTCAGAGCCCTGTTTTCGGCCCTTATGTCAACTGGTCATCTCTGACTCCTATTGACATTTACCAAAAGAGAATGAACTCAGGGGGTTTCAAGAAGATTTATCTGTTTTTGCCAAATTCCACTGCTACATCTAAGAACTATACCCTATCAGCCTATGTTTCATTGCAACATCTATCCTTGTTCCTCAGCCTCTGGACCCACATGGACAATGATACCAAAGATAAGAAACAGGATGGGTGAGGGCAACTGACCCACTACCCTCATGGTCGAAGGGGGTCATATAACCCTTTGGTAGTGCCAACATTTATATTTCATCACTGGGAGCCAAGCTTTTACGAAAGTATATTCTACCATGACAACCTACTTCACTTTCGGCCATGTGATGCTCCACTTTTCTGTTCATTATCAGCTCACCGATATGACATCCATCCCCATCACAGAGTGAAAAGAGTTACCATCATCCTCTTAGACAGAATGGCTGGGATAAATTTGTTCACTTCCTTTTCCCTAGTTTAGATGTTGCTGAACTTGAAACATTTGTCTTTAATCTTTCCTCCATTGTCGAAGACATAACAAATCAAAATAGTACAGTCCAAATGCCCTTCAGCAAAAAGTTTCCTCCCTTGCCAGAGTTGTCCTGAATAATCAGATGAACTTGAACATGTTGCTAGCCAAGGAAGTCAAGTGATTAATACTACCTGCTGCACTTATATTGATAAACCAGGGAACATTAACTAAATGTATCAGGGGTAAGAAAAGATTTTTTAATCAGGCCCATGAACTGAGTGTTTGTGGTTTCAGATTGATGGGAACTGGGGATTTATTTGGAGGATTGGGAAAGAAAATTGCTTACTTTATACTTTTGATTGCTGATGGGTTGGTTATGATATCATCTGTCTGTTTTCTTGTTGAGTGCTTTATGTCCCTTCTGCAGGAAGAATACCTCCTCAGTCTCTTCTACTACCATCATGGCAAGATACCCTTCCACTGCCTTCCATGCCACCTCTGGAATTTCCTGAGACATCTTCGCTGTTGAGTTATCACAGAGCTGAGTGGTTACCTGAACCACAATCACTGCAGTAGATGTAGGGAGAACTTCCCCAGTAGTTTAGTTTAGGTTTATGACAACAGATAGCATAAAAAGGAGGGGAACTATAGTAAATTTAAGGATTTCCAGCTTGAAATCTTTAGTTAGGTTATGCTAACTGCCATCAAAAAGGACTGATACTGCATTTTTAGGGCTAACGAGGAACAGCTAAAGACAGAAGTACTGAAAATAATGTAGCTACAGCATGTTAGGAATAATATATTTATATAATGTTTGATAGCTAAAGCCTAACCATATATGGAGGCTGTTAGGAAAAACGTATTAGTTACACTGAATGAAGTGTTAGTTCTTGGAATTCAGTACATATTCATGTAGTGTATGATATCCTGACTATTAATTTGTCCAGTACTCGTTATCAGTGTCTTAAGATAATTTATAAGGTGAATTGTTGCTGATCCACTCAGAGCCCTCATATCTTGGTTTGCAGCTGTTCCTCTGTATTGTATGTGTGCGCACAATCAGATAATAAAACAAGGAAGTAAGCTAATTGCCTTCTGTTTCTTTAGTGATACAAATATTTCTTTAAAGCTTTTAAATTGGTATAGACATAAAAGTACAAAGCCAGGGCCAAGGGGCCTTTCGGGTATGTCCCTTTTAAGGGATTTTCCACATGAAGGACAGAAGTGTTTTCTGTTTAGAGTATACAACTTGAAATTCTAGCTACTATATTCTCCCTTGATGCTCGGCTTATAGCATACATTATTTTAGTGATGTGATAATTGTTCCTTCATACAAATTAATTTCAGATTGACTTGGTTGTAATTTTGCTGTTCTAGCTTGCATAATACTGAGAAAACCTTTGTAGTTCATCACATTCACTGACACCCCACTGTCTATTTGGCAATCAAGCTCTTGTGCTTGCCTATGATTTCCTTTTCATGGCATGGTGAGAGGGCAAGTTTTATAAACCATTTTTAATTCTGTCCCTGTATTGCACTGATGTCATATAGGCACAGGATCTCCTTGTCAAGAATGTAGCCTAGGTCATTACTGTCCAACTCAGCCTTGTGATGTGTCATTTTCCTTTGCTGTTTTTGCCTGCCTGTTTTACCAAAGTTTCTTCATATTGTACCATAGGCTGGGCATTTTCCAGCTTCATATGGTGCCCCCACAGTAGCCACAGTTTTTAGTGCAAGGTATACTGTCTCTCTCACTATGCTGCTTTTATTCTTTCTGCATTTCTGGTAGACCCTACAGTTGTGTTTGTGTTGTGTTTGCTCACATGATGCACCATTTCAGGCTCTGATATGCTCAGCATTTGAATCTGAGTGAGTGATTGTTCATTTACTTTACACATAACTATGGCCTCTTGCAGGGTTAATGCGGGGGTTCTGAGCATGCTCATCTGAACTCTCTTGTTTTTGATGCCTATAACTAAATGGTTACAGATCAAGACCTCGTTTAAATCACACATTCACATGATTCAACCATTTTTCTCAGCCTGGCAAAATATTGACGTCATGTCTCTAGAGAAGTTTGTGCATATCACCTGCCATTTCCATGGGCCTAAGTACTGGAATCAGACTTGCAGCCATGGCTAACATATGTACAATGGTTCCCTAAGCTCATTACCATTATGGCCCTGGTTAATTCCTTTTTAGCTAGGGATAGAGAGGTTAGATAAGCATACCTAGGAACTTTTGATTTCCATTCACCCTGAGATTACTGTGGATTAGCGGGCAGGGGGGTCCAGGTGGGACCAGATGTACACAAACTTAATCTTGTACACACTCACCCATATGTTCAAGCTCACTTTCACACACATAATATTCATTCTTACACACTCATTCTCACTCCTCAATTTCTCACACATTCTCACATACTCACTTATAACTTTACTCCTCTCATTCTCCCACAGTCACACTCTCTTATAGGCATGCTCACTCACTCACTCACTCACTTCGCTTCCTCTTCCACACACACACACACGCCCATCTGCTCTCAGACTCATGTTCATTCACATTCTCACTTTTATTCCTCCTTCACACACACATACACACATACTCAGAGACATGCTCACTCATTCTTTCCTTCCCTTGGAGCCCACCAGGGACAGCAGCCTCTTCCTTTAGGCTGACACAGACAACTGCTTCCTCCTCCTCCTTCTCTGCTGCAGAAACCAATGTTGTGCCTTTCCTCTTTCCTCTTCTCCAAGCCCACGTAGCTCGATGCGCCTCCTTTAGCCATGCGAGCCCAATGCTGCTGCTGCTTCTTCCTGGCCTGCATGGCTCCACACTCCTCTTTTAGCCACAGGCCTGATCCCGCTACCTCTTCTGATATCTTCTTTCACACAGCTCGAAGCTCCTCCTTCTTCAGCCACGCAGACCCAACGCAGTCCCTCTTCCAACCCACGCAGCTTGATACTCCTTCTCCTTTAGCCATGTGGGCATGACACTGCTTCTTCCTAGGCTCCCACAGGCCTGCTTCTGCCATAGCATCTGGCATTTTCCAGTGTTGGCCCAAAGACCCAGCAATTCTGTTTGCATTCCAGAGCCTCTGGGCTTAATCCGAAGAGTTGCTAGTTATGTAGACAAGAGAGGAGGCACTATTCATTACAGCTCCTCCCCTTGAGGGAGATGGGATAGTTGTCCCTTTGTGAGAATTTATAAACAGCTCTTTCCTACGAGTATGGAGGCAGTGCTTTGAGTTTTTGAGTTAGGGGGCAGTACACGTGTGCTTTTTTTTCTGTGTTAGATTTTGGCCTGTTTGGAGGATCCAGGCAAACCCTGTCTGGGGATCCTGTGCAAGGTCAGAAGGCTGCACTACCAGTCCACTATCTGGCTGGTTGGGCTTATCTCTGGGTTGTTTTGCTGGGTTTTTGTGCCTTTTTATAGTAAGAAGCCTTGAGAAACCTTGGGTGTCACCTGGGTTCAGGTGACACCCAAGGCACACCCTGTGCCCCCCAGGGAGCCATGTCCCTGGGGGGCACAGGATAAAGAAGACCTGCCCCACTGCAACCTTTTCAGGATCCAAACGTGACCTGATTTGAGGACCTTATGGTATTTTGGACTCAGTTCAGAGAAAAGGATTTTGTTAGAAGAGCCAGGAGGAAGATTTTCTGCTGCCCCTTCCTGCCTGAAGAGGAACTCTGACAGCTGCATGTTCCTGAGAGGATCCCTTTCGTCATGGGATTCAAGAAAAGTCAGCTAAAGAGAAACTTAGTTAACAGTGAGTAATACCATCTTGGAAACTCATGAAGACACCCATCTGGAATCTTCACTCTCTGGGGAGAAAGGAACTTTGACTCTCTGTGCAAAAACTGTGCATTATCATTTTTGCTAGTGTTGGAAGGGTTTTCCTGCCCAAACAAGGATACCCTGTGCCCCCGAGAGCCTCATAAAATCCAAGGCCTGAAAGGTGAGTGTCTTCCAGCCCTGGTAGCAGAGACCAATGCACAGATTGAGGAAAGAGATTGTAACCTGAGATTTGCTGTGGTACTGTGGACGGTGTTAATTGTGCCATTATCTCACCTGACTCATCATCAGTAAAGTATTTTATTTTGGACACTAAATCAAAGTCTCTGGTGTTGTGTTGGCACTTACAGTACCCACAGTTGGAAAAAGAATTAAAAAGGCACCCCCTGTCACTCTGGGTGCCAAAAGGCAGTTTCCTTTCCCCTCACCAACCAAGGGCTCAGGTCCTAAGGAATAGAGACTTGCGCAAAGAACTAGCCTGTGCGATCCAGGCCCAAGAGAGACTTAAATACTTTTCTGGCCCAATTGGTGTTAAGATTACACCCAAAGATGGCTAAAATCATGCAAATTTACTCTTACTGAAGATTCTCCTTCTAAACTTGTCTATGTACTTATCTCTTAAGAAAATGCAGTCCAAAAGGATATGGTCCAAAATTTCCAACAAATGCTGAATATAAATGTTCTCCTAAAGTCACTTGTATGATGTCTTCAATAAGTCAATATTTAGAAAAATGTCATAATCTACAATGATAGCAGTAACTGCTTAATCAAATTGGTGCCCTTGCAAGACACATCACAGCCAGTGTCATCGTTCTGGAAAGCCATTGATATAGATAAACTCAAAAAGTCAAATGCTCAGAGGTTGGCATACACTTCAACCATTTTCTTTTTACAATCAGCAATTACTCATCTGCCCACCTGATGCTGCAGCATTTCAGTAAATCACTTGCCTGCATCAGGAGCAGTTAACTTGTAAACAAAAGGTTAGTAAAAATTCAAATCAGGGCTCGATAAACCAAATATTGAAATTCAAACTATAAACTGAAGAGGGGAACCAGACTCTCTCCACTGGGAGCTGTAAATACTAATCTCCTGAAAACTTGGTGACTTTCCCGACTTCTCTCTACATCAAAAGGTAATGGTGAACCTGTTCATCCAATCTTTCATTTAGTACACAATTAGATCATATTTAGCTCCACCCCTTATAACTAATACAAGACATTCCCCACTCTGCTTCCTTGTTCAGGCCATTAGGTATCACTGTACCCATCTATAAATGAATGATTGTTCATCCTATGTTAACAATTTTTGAAAAATCACTCTCCTCCCCCTGACTACGATGTTCTGGTTGCGATAAGACTACATAAGTGAGATCTTCAAATATGTAGTCTTTCTCAACCCAACAAATAACTAAGGGAGCATCTTGTTTCTTTCTCCACATGGAAGATACTTTTACTCCAGCTTAAGAGTATCTTCCGTGTGGTTGTGCCTATATACCAGGAGACCAGGGTTTGAGTCCCGCTGTCCCTCCTTGTGACCTTGGGAAAGTCACTTTACCCTCCATTGCCTCAGGTACAAAACTTAGATTGTAAGCCCTCTGAGGATAGAGACATACCTACAGTACCTGAATGTAAACCGATATGATATCTCAGATCGAATGTCGGTATATAACAAATAAATAAATAAAAATAAGATAAATATATAACAGTGCACATAGACACCATATACCATAGATTACCCTCGCTGACTCTCATGTAGTATATGTCTCCAATTTAAAAGGTTGGTGGTTTGGGAACATTAAAATGCCTCCATTAAATGATCTTGGGCAGGTGTTACAGTGTCCGCAAGAAAAATAGCCCAGTTTTGCACTGTTATATATAGGCTAAACCACACAGAAGATTAAGACCCCTATCCAAGAACACTTAAGCTGAATCAGGAGAAAGAAACAAGATTCCCCATTAGATAGTCATTGGGTTGAGAAGGGCTACACACTTGAAGATCTCACTTTTGCAGTCTTATCACAGCCAGCACATTGTAGTTGGGGGGAATGATTTTTCAAAATTTTTAATACAGAAAGAACAATCATTCATTTATAGATAGGGTCATGATACCTAATGGTCGGATCAAGGAAGTACAGTGAGCTGTTTTTTTTTATTAGTTATAAGGGATGGAGCTACATATAAATAAAAGATTAGATGAACAGGTTCATTAAATACCTTTCAACATATAGAAAGTTTGGGAAAGTCATCATTTTTTAGGAGATCAGTGTCTACAGCTGCCAGTGGAACGAGTCTGGTTCATCTCTTTAGTTTATAGTTTGAATTTTGATATTTGCTTTGGATTATCAAGCCCTAATTTGAAATTTTACTAACCTTTTGTTTACAGGTTAACTGTTCCTGATGAAGGCAAGTGATTTTCTGAAATGCTGCAGTATTGGGTGGGCAGATGAGTAATTTCTGATTGTACGAATAAAATGGTTGAAGCATATGTCAACCTCTGAGAGTTTGACTTTTGGAGTTTATCGATACCAATGGTTTTCCAGGAGGATTACACCGGCAGTAATGCAGCTTGCAACTGCACCAATTTGATTAAGCACTTACTGTTACCCTTGTGGATTACAAAATCTTTCTAAATATTGAATTATCAAAGATGTTAGGAGAACATTTGTATTCAGCATTTGTTGGAAACTTTGGACCATATCCTTTAGGACAGCATTTTCCTACATAGACAATTTTAGAAGGAGAGTCTTCAGTAAGAGTAAATTTAAATGATTTCAGCTTTTGATATCTAAGAATAAGTCTGAGCATGGCTAGTAAATTGTGATTCTCAGAATGAAAATTTACCTTGTGAGCGATACATGTTCATAATAATAAAATTGGGTACATTTTTTGTAAAACCTTTTTTGCTTTAAAAAATTGTTGTGCAATATCAAGTAATTCTGTTTCTGGTTAAGGAAATAATATGTATCCAAATGGGATCTCCCATCCCTAAGCCATACAATAGGACAATGAAAATCTGTCAATTTTAAGTCAGCATTTTCCAAGCACCAGACCTACCTTCAGCTTACGGCGAGCATTGAACTCTTGGAGTTTCTTCTGGGCATTGTCCATATGTGCAAAATTTGCTGCCTTTCCTGTAACCCAGGGGTGCTGCAAAGCTTGATGCGTGGTTAGACGCTTTTTAGGATCAAACACAATCAGCTTTTTAACCTACAGTGATAGAAAGGAAGAAGCAGTTTTTATATTATGGTTCTACAAGTTACTTTGGGGGTTTGATGAGCTCTTATTCAGTCAGAGTTACTTTATCCATATCAGCTATTCAAGACTATTATTCTAACCATCAAAGTTTCTGATAAACCTGTTAATATTACATCCATGTTAGATGTCTAGCCATCAGCCATCAGCCATCATTGTTACATAAATCCTAGGGCCTATTAGAAAATTGAGGGTATACTTATGTTGGTCAGACAACTTGGACAGAAGCAAGGTCATGAAAACAAAACAAAGAACATTCCAACTTTAATTGTAGAAAGAGCATTTTCAAAGCCTGGAATATGTGGTAGAACAATTGATACTGAGAGTGACTACAAAACTGCAAGAATTTCCAAAATCTAAAGATGGACATTTGTAAGATCTCACTTGTTCCCAAGGTTTCTTTCATTCTTTATGTTTTCTGAAACAATTTCTAATGATTGTAAAATTTAAAAAATTGTCTGTAAAAGATTGTCATTTCAAAGGGTCATAGGAGGGCAATTTTCAAATCGCCTACAAAGTCCATGGCAACTTTTTACAGTGGTCTTTGCAACAGTTTTCAAAGTAAAAGTCCGCAAGTACTTTTGTCTTAAAAATTGCCCAAGGAAAAAGCACTTACTTTTTCTGCTGATATTTTCTCCGAAGGAAAAAATGTGCAGATGTTTGAAAATTCAAAACTATGGGGCAGATTTTAAAAGCCCTGCATGCCGGCGCATCTATGTTGCATGGGCGACTGGCACGCGCAAAGCCCCGGGACGCGCGTAAGTCCAGGGGCTTTGCTTGGGGGCGTGTCGGGGCCATGTTGGGGGGGCGTGGCATTCGGGGGCATTCCAGGGGCGGGGCTGTGGGCATGGCGCCAGCCAGGTGGCATTCCAGGGGCATGCCCGAGGCCTCCAAACCAGCCCCTGGGCCGGGGAATGGCACGCCGACAGCTGGCCGGCGCGCGCAAGATACGCCTGCCTTTCTGAACAAAGGTAGGGGGGGATTTAGTTAGGGCTGGGGGGTGGGTTAGGTAGGGGAAGGGAGGGGAAGGTGGGGAGGGGGCAGAAAAAAGTTCCCTCTGAGGCCGCTCCGATTTTGGAGCGGCTTCGGAGGGAACGGAGGCAGGCTGCTCGGCTCGGCGCACGCAGGTTGCACAATTGTGCACCCCCCTGTGCGCGCCGACCTTGGATTTTATAACATGTGTGCGGCAGCGCACGCATGTTATAAAATCGGGCGTAGATTTGTTCACTCCGGGTTGCGCGAACAAATCTACGCCCGCCCATAACTTTAAAAATCTACTCCTATGTGCATTATTTTCTCTGCTGACTTATCTTGATCCAGGAATGCCTCCACTAAAATGCAGGAAAAAGTGCACACATTGTGGCACAATGCATGTACTTTTAATTATAGAAGGTGGGCAATTTTCATGGCTGATATGCTATTTTACCTGTGGAAATGGCTTTGAAAATTGCCTCAAAACTGGCATGACAACTTAAGACAATAAAAATGCATTTACAATATAATGAGGATGCAGTAAATAGATCTAATTTTATGAAAATCAGAGAATACTGTTGTGATGGGACTCATATCTTTGAGTAAGGACTGGAGAAGACTTTCAGTGGAGGCTGACATTTGGGAAAAATTGGAAAGGGAAACATGTATACCTACAATACCAGTAAATCACCATCACATGGCAAAATAACTTGTAACTAAACAGGTTATATATTGTAACTGGGGATATTCTGGATAAAGTTGTTAATAGTTTTGTTACCTTTAGGAGGGCGGTAAGAATATCTTCTAAGGTAGTGTCAAAAGGGTATATAATCTTGGTACAAGTTTTGGTGATGGGAGATTCAAGGAGACCCCACCATAGATTAGGGATGGGGAGGAGTTGCTAGTCAGGGCTGATGAGCCTAGGGACATGTCCTGTTTTGGTGTGGGCCCTGCAGGGGCTTTCTCTCTCAAGGGGAGAGGCTCGAAGCTGAAGATTAATCCTGATCATGAAGGATCAACCCCAGGAACGTGGACTGGGTTTTCCCACAGGGAAAGGGATCAGGAAGAGGTGGCCCCTTTCTAAAAGGGAAACAGAGAAAGGAGAAGAGGAAGATGGTCACAAGAAGGAGTGGGGTAGATTTTTAAAAACAGCGCGATCACGTACTTTTGTTTGCGCAGCACGCGCAAACAAAAGTACGCTGGATTTTATAAGATACGCGCATAGCCGCGCGTATCCTCTAAAATCCTGGATCGGCGCGCGCAAGGCTGCCGATTTTGGGCAGCCGGCGTGCGCCGAGCAGCGCAGCCTGCCTCCGTTCCCTCCGAGGCTGCTCCGAAATCAGAGCGGCCTCAGAGGGAACTCTCTTTCGCCCTCCCCTCACCTTCCCCTCCCTTCCTCTACCTAACCCACTCGCCCGGCCCTATCTAAACCACCCCCCTTACCTTTGTCCGTAGATTTACGCCTGCGAGAAGCAGACGTAAATCTACGCGTGCCAGCAGACTGCTGGCGCGCTGTGCTCCGACCCGGGGGCTGGTCCAAAGGCCTGGACCACGCCCCTGGGCCGGCGCCACGCCCCCGGTCCCGCCCCAGAAACGCCGCGCCCCGCCCCCGAAATGCCGCGTCATCGGGTCCCGCCCCCCGACATGCCTCGACACGCCCCCTTCCAAAAACCCCGGGACCTACGCGCGTCCCGGGGCTCTGCGCGCACCGGCGGCCTATGGAAAATAGGCGCGCCGGCGTGCAAGGCCCTGCTCGCGTAAATCCGGGCGGATTTACGCGAGCAGGGCTTTTAAAATCCGCCCGAGTATGTGTAGGATGCTGAGAATGTCCATGAATACCGCCTGGGAACAGAGGTGCAGGACCAGCGACAAGGTACTACTCTGTTGGCCCATGTTGTGAGAGCTGGTCTTATTATGGGAGCAAATGTGAATGTACATGGCAGAGTGTTAAGTATCCTGTTGAAAGTGGGGTGGGATATAATTCACATTGTATTTACGGGAGCTAGAGGAAATGTGAGCAACATATTTCTAAGTGAGTTAGGAGGATGAGTGAGGTAAAGTAATGGGAAGGAACTGGACAACTTCGTTTATTACTACCTAATGCTAATTGTGTTTGGAGTTTGGTGAATTTGTATCTTGACTGTGAAGTTTGTGATTAATTAAGAAACAATGTAATACCCTCTTTGAAATCTTTGTAAATAGTTGCTGCGCTGGTACCCCAGGAATAAAAGTTCTGTGTTTTAGAAGAATGCTTGGTGTGGATTTGTTTGGAGTGGGGGACATCTTGACTGCCAGCAACCACCAACTAGAAGAGAAGTATTGGGGTTCACAGAGAGGAGTCCTGTGTTAGTGGCCTCGCTGTCCAGCTTAAGAGAAAGGGCATCCTATCTGCCTCTAGTCCAGGTCAACTATGCCATCTGTTTGACACATATTTCTGATCCCTGAAAATCTGAAACTGGCACTAGGCTCCCACCGGTATCAGAACCTCTCAACATTTTATGGGCCTTGTCCGGGATTACATTGTTATGAGTAAAGATTAATGTATTCTTATTACTAGTAAAGGGTTAAAATTAGAACCAGCTTGAACTCTGGGTTCCCTACTTCGCTAAGACATATGGAGTATTTTAATATTGCAGTTCTTCAGAGTTTTGTTTTCCCTTTATGTGGATGCAAGTCAGGAGAGCTTATTCAAGCAGTCTTTCTTCCCTTTCAATGCCTTCTTAAAACTGACATAGCTACATATCATTTAGGACACCTGAAACACAAACAATAGACCTAAAAGTAATCATCCCAGATGACCTGAAAGTAACTAGTCAATACAGTAAAGCAAGAGGCATCATCTGCAGGTAAAAGGAGGTAATTTTGCCCTTGAGTAGGTAACTAAAGAGACACCTTGAGGAATGTATTCAGTTTTGGAGGCCAAACCTTCATAAAGTCATCAAGAGCATGAAAACAGTTCAGAGAAGGGCAATTAAAATGATCAAACCTGAAATAGAAACCCTACATATAAAGGCTTGAAACACTCAAAATGTACCTATTGTAGGAAAGAAGGAAAAGGGGAGAATATGATAGAATTATTCAAATATTTGACAGACTTCAATAAATTACAGGAAAGTGAAATGTTCCATAAAAAAGGAAATTCAAGGACAAGATGGGGGAGGAAGGTGCTACTATCCAAGAAAGAGGAATCTTGCAGATTTGCCTTGCAGAACTCTTTCTGCTAAATAATACAAGATTTTTTTATTTTTCAAATTTATGGGGCCAGAAACATTTTAAGGGAATATATACAGAGCTAGTTTCTTGTGTTTATTAAAATGTATATACGGCAACATCATAAATGTAATAGTTACAAAAGGGAACAGAACATACATAATCAAAGTTATCAAACAAACATATAAAATCAAATAACAACTTCAAAAAAGAGAGATCTACTGAGCCAAAACATATGAGATCAAACAGCAGTTTCAAAAAAGTAGAAATCTACTGATTCAAAAAGGCTTTCTTAAAAAAGAATGTTTTCAACACCTTTGGAAAGTCTTGACACAAGGATCTGCGTTAATCTCATCGGGAAGGGAATTCACAATAGTGGGCCAACAAGGGAAAGAGCCCTAACCCAAATGATGTTAAAGTGGGCTAACTTCACAGCAGGAGCTTCCAATAAGTTTTTTTATGCAGATCTCAGAGGGTGGCAGCATGTACATTTTTAGCACAGAGCTCACCTAGTTTAAGTGGTCGGCATTCAGGAGTTTGAAAATAATAGCAGCAAGTTGTTACATTATTCTTCACTTAGTGGGAAGCCAGTGTAAATCTACTAATATAGGGATGACATGGTCCCGGAGCTTGGTCCCAGATAGATTGCATCCTTCCGCATTTTGAGCCAAGTGAAGTGGTCGTAAGGCAGCATTGGCAAGTCCAACGTACAAGGCATTACAGTAATCTAAAATGCTGAGAACAAGTGCCTGGAGAACGATTCAAAAGTCGCTGGTATTGAGCAGTGGATGCAGTTTCTTAACTAGATGTTGGCATATCTGGGGTTGGGGAGAAGGATTTCTGGTCTTCCCAAAATTTGCTGAGGCCCACTTCTCTCTTCTCACTCCAGGCTTGTAGCACTGTGAGGAAGCACTCACTCTCTTGAGTATGAGCTCAGTTTCTTGAACTTCACACTCCACAGCCATGTAGGGAGGAATAGGTAGCCACAGGATCTGGGAGTATGTGTGCCTTCTTTTTCTGCCTCTGTCCCCATGATGCTTTCCTCCAATTCTTGCACTGAGGATACATTTCCCAGGGGCATGTGATCAGGGGAGGAGGGTTAGGATGGCATTCTAGTTGGTAATTCAACCATTAGGAATATAGATTGATGGATGGCTGCTGGGCATGAGGATCACTTGGTAACCTGCCTGCCTGGTGTGAAGGTGGCAGACCTCATGCGTTGCCTAGAAAGGATTTTAGTACTGGGGAGGAGCTTGCTGTCGTGGGCTCTAATGACATAGGAAGTTGTGGGAGGGAGGTTCTGGAAGCCAATTTTAGGATTTTATGTAGAAAGCTGAAATTCTGAACTTCCAGGGTAGCATTCTCAGAAATGCTCCCTTTTCCACATGCAGGACCCCAGATGCAGGCAGAGCTCCAAAGTCTCAAGGCATGGATGAGGAGATGGTACAGGGAAGAGGGCTTTAGGTTTGTTAGGAACTGGGCAACATTTTGGGGAAAGGAAGCCTATTCCAAAAGGGTGGGTTCCACTTTAACTGAATGGGAACCAGGCTGCTGGCGCTAATGTTTAAAAAGGAGATAGATCAGCTTTTATACTAAATCATGGGGGGAAACTGACAGTCACTCAGGAGCTCATAGTTCAGAGTGAGAAATCTTCAAAGGATACTGGCATAGTAGGGAAGTTAGAATATCATAATAGAGAAATTGTGATAGAGGCAGAAGTCGCCCAGATGCATATAAATAAAGAACAGACAAATATAAAAGAATTCCATATTATCCATTTCAACTGTTAGACAGGTTGTAAATCTAATTGAAAAACATACTTTGAATTGTCTGTATGTGAATGCCAGAAGTCTAAAAAATAAAATTGGAGAGTTAGAATGTATAGCGCTTAACGAAGATGTAGACATAATAGGCATCTCAGAGACCTGGTGGGAAGATAACTAATGGGACACTGTGATACAGAGGTATAAACTATTAGAAATGTGAATCGGTTCCGGAATCGTGTTCGTAGAACCGCGAGAAATCTTCGTTTCCTGTGATTCTGACCGCTTTTTTTTTTCGGCTGTCTTGAGCCAAAAAAAAAAACCCATCCCGACCCTTTAAATCTAATTATTTAGAATTCCCCACCCTCCCGACCCCCCCAAAACTTTTCTAAAGCACCTGGTGGTCCAGCGGGGGTCCCGGGAGCAATCTCCCGCCCTCGGGCTGTCAGCTGCCAGTAAACAAAATGGTGCCGATGGCCCTTTGCCCTTACCATGTGACAGGGGCTATCGGTGCCATTGGCCCACCCCTGTCACATGGTAGGTGCAATGGACGGCCGGCGTCATCTTTAAAAATGGCGCGGGCCAACCATTGCGCCTACCATGTGATAGGGGCCTGCCAATGGCACCGATAGCCCCTGTCACATGGTAAGGGCAAAGGGCCATCAACGCCACTATTCACTATTGAATATACTTCCAGATTTAGCCGGATAAGTTTATATGGCTAACTTTGCTAGCTGGACTGTGTCTGAATATGGACCACTTTATTTTTTGAAAGAGTAAATGACAGATTTGCAATTAATTACCCATTCTAGACTTCTCATGATTTTATAGACCTCTATCATATTTCTCCTCAGCTGACTCATCTCTAAGCTGAAGAGCCCAAACCTCTTTAGCCTTTCCTCATAGGGGAGCCTGGGTCAGACCAAGGGTCCATCAAGTAAAGCATCCTGTTTCCAATAGTGGCCAATCCAGGCTGCAAGTACCTGGCAAGTACCCAAACACTAAGTAGATCCCATGCTACTGATGCCAGTAAGACAACTTGATTAATAGCAGTTAACGGACTTCTCCTCCAAGAACTTATCCAAATCTTTTTTAAACCCAGCTACACTAACTGCACTAACCACATCCTCTGGCAACAAATTCCAGAGTTTAATTGTGCGCTGAGTAAAAAAGAGTTTTCTCCAGTTAGTTGCTAACTTCATGGAGTGCCCCCTAGTCCTTCTATTATCCAAAAGAGTAAATAATAGGGTTGTGCAATCATTCGAATTGGAAAATTTCAAAGAAATAGTCCAATTCGGCATGGGTCGAGGACCCGAATCCTGAGATGGATTTTCCCTGAACTTTGAGGAAAATTCGCTGTTCGGGTTAGCATGGGGGTGAGAGGCACATTTATTTAAAAAAAAAAAAACCCACCCCCCAACCCTTCAAATTTAGTTAATTACAACCCCCCAAAAATCTTGCCTAAAGTCCATGGTGGTCCAGCAGGGGTCCCGGGAGTGATCTCCCGCTCGCGGGCCGTCAGCTGCCAGTAAAGAAAATGGCGCCGGTGGCCCTTTGCCCTTACCATGTGACAGGGGCTACCGGTGCCAATGGTCGGCTCCTTCACATGGTAGGAACAATGGACGGCCGGCGCCATCTGGACCACCAGGGAATTTAGGCAAGTTTTAGGGGGGTCAGGAGGGTGGGGGAGGATTGTAGTTAACTAAATTTGAATGGTTGGGGTGGGGGATTTTTTTCTGGCGAAAATTGCCAAGAAAAAAAAAAAAGACCCTTTGGAAAACTAAGTTTTCCATGGGTTGCTGACCCGGCAGATAAAAACGAAGCCCATCCCTAGTAAATAAACAATTCACATTTACCTGTTCTAGACCTCTTATGATTTTATATCCCCCCTCAGCCATCTCTTCTCCAAGCTGAACAGCCCTAACCTCTTTAGCCATTCCTCCTAGGGGAGCTGTTCCATCCCCTTCATCATTTTGATCACCCTTCTCTGTACCTTCTCCATCGCAACTATATCTTTTTTGAGATGCGGCAACCAGAATTGTACACAGAACTCAAGGTGCAATCTCACCATGGAGCGATACAGAGGCATTATGACATTTTCCATTTTATTCACCATTCCCTTTCTAATAATTCCTAGCATTCTGTTTGCTTTTTGACTGCTGCAGCATACTGAGCTGACGATTTCAATGTATTATCCACTAAGATGCCTAGAATCTTTTCCTGGGTAGTAGCTCCTAATATAGAACCTAATATTGTGTAACTACAGCATGGATTATTTTTCCCTATATACATCACCTTGCACTTGTCCACATTAAATTTCATCTGCCATTTGGATGCCAAATCTTCCAGTCTCGCAAGGTCCTCCGCAATTTATCACAATCTGCTTGTGATTTAACTACTCTGAATAATTTTGTATCATTTGCAAATTTGATTAGCTCACTCATTGTATTCCTTTTTATCATTTATAAATATATTGAAAAGTTCTGGTTAAAATACAGATCCCTGAGGCACTCCACTGTTTACTCTTTTCCACTGTGAAAACTGACCATTTAATCCTTCTCTCTGTTTCCTGTCTTTTTAGCCAGTTTGTAATCCAAGAAAGGGCAGTGCCTCTTATCCCATGACTTTTTAGTTTCCTTAGAAGCCTCTCATGAGGGACTTTGTCAAATGCCTTCTGAAAATCCAAATACACTATATCTACTGACTCACCTTTATCCACATGTTTATTAACCCCCTTCATAAAAATGAAGCAAATTTGTGAGGCAAGACTTACCTTGGGTAAGTCCATGCTGTATTCCATTAAACCATGTCTTTCTATATGCTCTGTGATTTTTGATCTTTATAATAGTTTACACACACACCCACACACTAGAGATGTGAATCGGAACCGGAATCGGTTCGGTTCCGGTTCCGATTCAATTCTTATAATTTTTATCGTCCGGCCCGATTGGTTTTTTGTTTATCGGCTGCGCCCGATCCGATAAACAAAAAACCCACCCTGACCCTTTAAAACTGACCCCCTTAGCCTCCCCCACCCTCCTGACCCCCCCAAAAATGTTTTAAAATTACCTGGTGGTCCAGTGGGGGCACGGGGAGCAATCTCCCACTCTCGGGCCGTCGGCTGCGTTAATAAAAATGGCACCAATGGCCCTTTGCCCTTACCATGTGACAGGGTATCCATGCCATTGGCCGGCCCCTGTCACATGGTAGGAGCACTGGATTTTGACCAGGTCGCTAGGAAACTGAGCGGGCAACAAGGAAAAGCAACCTGGCACTGACTAGGAAATCCCCGACACAACTTCGCATCTCCGGCGTATCGAGAGGGCGCCAGGAGTTGCGTGGGAGTTGCTTGTCCAATACCGCCCACGGTGGCCTGCACGGGGCCCTGAGTAGTAGAGCGGCCCCCCCGAGCCACAGGCAGGGTCGTCAGAGTGGGGTTCATGGGCCCTAATTCTTCAATGCATTGGTTCAGGCCCTCCACTGCAGAGACAAGGGCATCCAGGGTCTTTTGCTGGTCCATCAGGCGCTGGACCATTCCAGGAATGGCTTGGCGGGCAGATACCTCCGCCGGGTCCATGGACTTGGCAATCTGTTATGCTCAGGCTTGTGAACCCTTGGGCCGACAGGAGGATGGTATACCTTAGGAGGAAGATCCGTAGGTTCTCCCGTCGGGTGGCGAGGCAGGAACAGAAGACGTGACCAGCTGACCCTCGGCACTGGAGACTGAGGCGACTGTGGAGGCAGACGAAGGGTCATGACGTTGAGGAAAGGAACTGTGTCTTCACAACTGGAAGCCCGCGGTCCCCCCAGGAGGAGCCCGTAGGGACCCGGACTGCTGGGACTTAGGTGGACCTTTGAGAGGTCAAGGAGACGAGCGTTCGGTGCAAGGGCTAACTGGAGCTTCACCCCTGGAAGCCCGCGGTCCCCCGGGGAGGAGCCTGTAGGGACCCGGGCCACTGAGACTTAGGTGGGCCCTTGGAGACGATGGTCAAGAAGAAGTCCAAGGGCAAGTGCCAGAGGGTCGTCACTTGCCAGTCCGAGGTCACACACCAAGGGATCGTTGCTTGCCAGTCCGAAGTCACACACCAGGAATCACCGCTAGCCAATCCGAAGTCAGGAACCAGGAACACCAAGATGAGACAGGAACCAGGAACAAGGATCCAAAGCACAAGAAGACTCACCGAAGCAAACAGACTTAAACAGTGCTACAAGAGACATTGCCAAGTCGAGGAATGAGCACAGGAAGTCTCCTTTTATATTTCCTCTGCTCTGGCTCATAGGGAACAGCTGAGTGTAGTTAAAGGGATCAGGTCCCTTTAAATCTGAGGAGGAGGCATTGCCTCGTGCCTAAGGATGGTGACGGCCATCTTGGATTCCTTCCGCGGAAGGAAACGCTGCTGGACGCCGCGAGGGAGGAGCAGGGACGGCTTCCTCCCTGGTGACCATCACTGGGGCCTGTGCCGAAGCGACGGGCAAGGATCAGGGACCTCCCCTGGAGCTCCTGCAGCGGGTCACCATCGCGGGCATGGTAGGGGACCGTGGTCATGGCCTTCCACGGCCGAGGAACACAACAATACCCCTCTCTTTAGGGCGACTCCCCAGAGGCCTGGGCTTAGACGGATGGTCTCTGTGGAATTGCTCAAGCAAGCCTCGGTCCAAGATGTTGGCCAACGGCTCCCAGGTGTTTTCTTTGGGGCCGAACCCTTCCCACACTAACAGGTATTCCCATTTCTTCCTATGCTTTCTTATGTCCAAGAACTCTCGAACTTCATAGGTAAGGTCATCTTCGGAGGCAATAGGTTGGGGAGTCAGAGGCGTGCTGGAAAGCAATGATAATACCAGAGGTTTCAAGAGGGAAACATGGAACGTGTTGTGTATCTTGAGGGAAGGCAGCAGACGAAGCTGATATGAAACGGCACCAACCTGTCGGATGATGGGAAACGGCCCAATAAATCGCGGGGCCAGTCGCGCTGATGGCAGCTTCAGGCGGATGAACTGTGTGCTCAGCCATACCTTTTGGCCAGGCCTGAGGGGCGAATATGGTCTTCTTCGCTGATCAGCATACCTTTTTGCCGCCTGACTGGCTTTGATCAGTGCACGCCATGTGGAGATCCACAGACAGTGTAACTCGTCTGCAGAGAGTTGGGGAATGGGAATGGGAACTGGCAGCAGAGGGCGTGGCTGTTTACCATACACTATCTGAAATGGCGAAGATCCGATAGCCGTGGAGAGATGAGAATTGAGTGCAAATTCTGCCCAGGGTAGCAGGCTAGCCCAGTCATCCTGTTTCTCGTTGACGTAAATGAGGAGGAACTGCTTTAAGGATTGGTTCGTTCTCTCCGCAAGACCATTGGTCTGTGGGTGGTAAGCAGACGTATAGTCCAGGGTAACGTCGAACTTTTGGCAGAGGGCCCTCCAAAACCTGGCAGTAAATTGAGGCCCTCAATCCGAAAGGATACTTCTTGGTAGGCCATGTAGTCTAAAGATGTGTTGGACGAACAGCTGGGCCAGCTGTGGCGCGGACGGCAATCCTGGGAGTGGCACGAAGTGTGCCATTTTACTAAACCGGTCGACGACCACCCATATGACCGTGTTGCCACTGGATAAAGGCAGATCGATGACGAAATCGGTCGCCAAATGGGTCCATGGTTCTGAGGGTTCAGGTAAAGGCTGAAGCAAGCCTGGAGTCGAACCGGGGATCCTCTTGTGGTGAGCACATGACTGGCAGGACTCTACGTAAGCCCGGACATCTTTGTTGACCTTTGGCCACCAGTAGTATCGGCGCAGGGTCTGTAAGGTCCGGGATTGTCCCGGATGGCTGGAGCAATGGGAGTCGTGAGCCCACGCCAGGACTTGTTTCCGCAGGTGCGGCGGAACCAGAGTTTTCCCAGGAAGGATGGTCGTGGTGGCGGCCAGTAGGACCCGTGATGGCTTGATGATAAAGTGAAAGTCATCAGGGTTCTCGGTGGTCTTAAAGACTCGTGACAAGGCATCCGCCTTGAGATTCTTCTCGGCAGGGCGATAGTGCAGGACAAAGTTAAAACGGGTGAAAAATAACGCTCAACGTGCCTGTCGAGGATTGAGTTGCTGCGCCCGGTGCAGGTACTCAAGGTTTTTATGGTCTGTATAGACCGTAAACTGGTGTTGTGCCCCCTCTAGCCAAGGGCGCAACTCTTCTAAGGCTACCTTTATAGCCAAGAGTTCCTTGTCACCTATGGCGAAGTTCCACTCTGCTGGAGAGAATTGGCGGGAGAGGAAGGCACACGGGCGTAACTTATGACTTTCAGAAGTCTGGCTCAGAACGGCCCCTATGCCTTCTGAGAACGCGTCCACTTCGATGACAAACAGCCGCTGCGGATCCGGATGCCGAAGGCACGGTTGTTGTAGAAACACCTCCTTGAGGCGACGAAAAGCGATCTCTGCTCCCGGAGACCAGTTCTTGGGATCCGCGCCTTTCCGGGTCAGGGCTGTCATTGGGGCAACGATGGACGCATAGTGAGGTATGAATGATCGGTAATAATTAGCAAAACCCAGGAATCGCTGAAGTGCCTTTAATCCGGACGGCTGTGGCCATTCCCGAATGGCCTTCAGCTTCTGGGGGTCCTTACGGAAACCCTCGCTGGAGACGATGTACCTCAGGAAGGGAAGGGACTCCTGCTCAAACAGGCACTTTTCAAGTTTCACATATAGTCTGTTTTCTCGGAGTCGTTGCATAACTTGGACGACGTGCTGACGATGAGTGGCCAGAGAGTCCGAGAATATCAAAATGTCGTCCAGGTACACTACCACACACTGATATAAGAGATCACGGAGTATCTTGTTCATGGTGCTCTGGAACACCGCCGGAGCATTACAGAGCACAAACAGCATCACTAAATACTCATAGTGGCCGTCTCGGGTGTTGAAGGCCGTCTTCCATTCATCACCCTCCTTGATATGGATCAGGTTGTAAGCTCCTCAGAGATCCAACTTGGAGAAGATCCTCGCACCTTGCAGCCGGTCGAAGAGCTCGGAGATGAGGAGCAAGGGGTAATGGTCCTTGACCGTTATAACATTCAGGCCCCGGTAATCAATGCAAGGGCGAAGGCATCCGTCCTTCTTTCTGACGAAGAAGAACCCAGCCCCTGCTGGGGACTTTGATTTCCAAATGAAGCCCCTCTCCAGGTTTTCTTTGATGTACTCTGTCATGGCCTGCATCTCCGCAGGTGAGAGGGCATAGGTGCGCCCCGAGGAGGCTCAGCGCCAGGGAGGAGGTTGATGGCGCAATCGAACAATCAATGAGGAGGAAGTATCTCAGCCTTTTGCTTTGAAAAAATGTCCGCATACGAGGCATAAGGGGTCAGCAGACCCTGAAGACTGGTGGAGGCAATGGAACAGGAGACTAGAGTCACTGTTTGGAGGCAATTGCCGTGACAATTCGGCCCCCAGTGAGATAGTTGCAAAGTTTTCCAGTTGAACTGGGGAGCGTGCTCCTGGAGCCAGGGAAGGCCCAGGACAACCGGATGTATGAAATACTGCAAGACATAGAACGGCACCTGCTCTTGTTGAAGGACCCCAGCCCTCAGCTGGATGTGAACCATGGTGTGAGCCACACATTCCGGAAGAGGTCTCCCTTGGATCGAGGAGATGACCAAAGGAACTTAAAGAAGAACTTGTGGGATCTTTAAGTGTTCCACCAGGCTCTTCATAATGAAATTGCTGCCGGCGCCGGAGTCCACCAGGGCTAACGTGTGGAACTCCCCGTCCGCAGAGGTTAACACCACTGGCAGCGTTAGTGGAGGTGCAGGTGAAGTACGGCCCAGGAAGAGACCTCCTTCAGGTCCTAGGCCCGGGAGTTTCCCGACCGCGTCGGGCATGCGGCTATTTGATGGCCTGCTGCTCCACAGTAAAAACAAAGTCCTTCCTTCATTCGCCGCCAGCGCTCTTGTGGAAAGACTCTCCCACGGCCCAACTCCATGGGCTCCTCGGCGGGTGTTCGAAGGGCTCCTGATGAGCCCTTGGGGGAAGTCGAGGACCTTCTTGCTGCCTTTACTTCTGGAAGGCGAAACCGCATACGACGATCCACTCGATTGGCTAATTCTATCATGCCATTGAGGTCGTCCGGAAGTTCCTTCGCTGCTAGTTCATTCTGAAGGCGTGAGGCTAGCCCTTCCAAGAAGATCCCGTGGAGGCAATCCTCTCTCCAATTTAGCTCTGCGGCTAGGGTGCGGAATTCTGTTGGGTATTCGGCCACTGTCCGAGTACCCTGTCGCAACCAGAGCAATTCCGAGACAGCAGTGGGTTTACGGACAGGCTCATCAAATATCTGTCGGAAAGCGGACAGAAAATGATTCAAGTTTCCAAACACTGGGTCTCCTCTTTCCCATAGGTGAGAGGCCCAGATCAAGGGCTTTCCATCGAGCAGGTAATGGACTTCTCCTCCAAGAACTTATCCAATCCTTTTTTAAACACAGCTATACTAACTGCACTAACCATATCCTCTGGCAACAAATTCCAGAGTTTAAAAGGTTTAATTGCTACAGTTAGTATTGGTCCTTTCCATTTCTCCTTTTGAATTACTGCACAGAACACAGAGGGTATGACTTATTTGTGTCTGGTGTTTGGGAAGCATGATTCTTGCTTTCAAAAGTGATGCATCCTGCAGATTCTGGAACTCTGATATCTCCACCTCAAAATTATTTTCCGGTCCCTCTACAGAAAGTCCCCAGTTCATCCCAGAGTCGGCTGAGGATGCTGCGGAGGCTGTGGTAGTTGTGAATGAAAGTTTATGACGCCAGATCCCAACTCTGCTTCCGATTAAGCTGGAAACTCAAAAAGGAAAGAGGACGAGGAAACACATGCAGCTCCTAACAGCTAAGTATATTATTTTACACTGTGATATTTTTGTTCTTCATAAACTCATCCTCAGTCGCTCTAGTCAAGACCACGTCCTCTGAAAGCATATTCCATATTTTACACTCTCATTGTAAGAAACCTCTTAGAAGCTATACTTTTGTTTTGCTTGCGGTTTTAGGGACAATAATTTTCTTGCAATATCCATATATGACAATATAATCATTTCCTCCAAATCATTTCCTCTTAAGAAAAAGAGGCCTACTGTGAGGTATATGCATAATGGAAATGTTTAAATAACTGAAAAATGTTTTGGTAAATTGAACTCCTATGTTTTTAATTTGGTTGCTATAGTGAAAAGAAGTTGAATTATATATGTATAAGGATAAAAGATACACCTCAACCAAATTGACAAAAAAATGGTGCTTTTTTCTATGAAGAAAAAGTTGATGAGTCAGAACACTTACCAAATCCTTAGCATTCAGAGATACATCATCCCACCAGGGAGAGACAAAGTCATAGTCGCAGTTCAGAATTCTCTTAAACATGTACTGGTCTCCTCTTTCATCATAGAAAGGTTCAAATCCACAGAGCCTGAGAAAATAGGAAGATTGGTTAAATGGATATTCTTGCAGGCTACTTGGAATTATTTTTTGTCAAGCAGGGAGCGGTAAGCAAGATTGGATTAGACCTGAATCCTTTCTAAATAAACTGATCAGCAGGTAAATTTTGATGCAACTTGGATTGGTGTTTAGTTGAAGAGAAACTAGATGCACCTAATTCTCCTACAGCTTCTGGCAAGGGAATTTAGTTTTCCTTCCTTTATTTCCAGAACCAGCGTCTACTCACACTAGTGAAACAACATGCGGGTCTAATCTACCCTTTGATTAAAAATTCTATCACTATTGCATTGTCAAAAGATTCTGCTATGGAAAGAGAAAGACATTTTGTTATCCCTACTTTTAAAATAGATTTTTAGACCTTAGAAAGATGGCTCCAATATTGTGACACACTTATGATGGAATACTGTGTATTTAACCTAGAAATGCAGTGCTGTAGCTATGGAAAAATAAAATAGGCTTAAACAATTCTATGAAAATTTAAAACCCAGCAGATTGCTATCTAGCGCAGACTTTTTAATGATTTAGGTAATGGATATACCATATTGACACAGAGTAGATTGTCTATCTTGAATGACTTTGTATTTGTTAATTATATTGTTGCCGATTCTTATTTGTATAAGAATAAATAAATAACCTGTAAAAATTTAAAAAATGTGAATTAAACATGTGTATCCCTAAAGCTCACTAAAATAGACAACAAATAGCATCATAAAATCAACAATCCTATAAAAGCCCCCAACGACACCAGACTGTATCACATTGCTGTGCTTTCTGCTTTCTGCTACCTGCTGTGCTAGTGTGCAGATGTCTCCCTGAATGCTGGCTTTGCTGTTTCTCCCTGCAGATGTGTTTTCTGAATTGCTGTTTCCTGCCTTCTACGGATGTTAGCCCCGCCCCCTCTGGCATCACTAGTTCCCCCCCTACTAGAAGTCCGCAGTGATGCCAGAGGTGCCATGCACAAAAGGAGCACAACTAAGGAGCATGCTCTTTTGTGTGCTCCTTTGTGTGCACCTTTGTGTCGCTATATTTTTATTATTTGATTTTACCATACCGTTTCTCATTTTTGCAGGCTTTCAACCTTTGGAGCCAGTTGGCTATGATGTGCTGGAATTTTTATGCACGCTCTCATTTTATTACTCTCCTTTCACTGATACCCCCTCTAGCCCTGTGTTTACTCAGCTTTTTCAATAAGTGCCTTTCTCTTAGGGGTAGATTTTCAAATAGCGCGATTTGGCATACTTTTGTTGGCGCATCAGGCGCCAACAAAAGTACGCTGGATTTTAGTAGATACGCGCGTAGCCGCACGTATCCGCTAAAATCCGGGATCGGCGCACGCAAGGCTATCGATTCCGTATAGCCGGCGTGCGCCGAGCCGCGCAGCCTACCTCCGTTCCCTCCCCTCACCTTCCCCTCCCTTCCCCTACCTAACCCACCCGCCCGGCCCTGTCTAAACCCCCCCCTTACCTTTGTCGGGGGATTTACGCCTCCCGGAGGGAGATGTAAATCCCCGCGCGCCAGCGGGCCGCTAGTGCGCCGGGATGCAACCTGGGGGCGGGTCCGGAGGGCGCGGCCACGCCCTCGGGCCCGCCCCCAAAACGCTCCCGACACGCCCCGAAAACGCCGCGCGGATCGGGCCCGCCCTCCGACACGCCCCCCTCTGAAAACCCAGGGACTTACGCGAGTCCCGGGGCTCTGCGCGCGCCGGTAGGCCTATGTAAAATAGGCGCACCGGCGGGCAGGGCCCTGCTCGCCTAAATCCGCCCGGATTTAGGCGGATTTAGGCGAGCAGGGCTCTTAAAATCTGCCCCACAGTCTCTCTACCCCTATCATTTCATGGAACGGCCACTACGAGCCTCTCCTTAGTTACAGGCCTGCTTTATGCCTCAATACTTCTTATCAATCATACAATATCCCTACTGATTGCACTTTAAAGTCAGGCAGGCCATGCTAGTCCCTGACTAACCTCTTCCTGATTTTAGTGAATGGTCAGACAATTTGTAAGAAAATCTCTGCTTTATTAAATCTACTTAAAGATTGGAAACCCAGACTTGCTATGCATAACGGAATCATGGCTAACACTGTGAGACTCAATCTGGTGAACCAGCTATGCTGCACCCTGGATAAATGGTGTTCTGTAACCTGCGTGTCAAGCGAAGACGCAGTGGCCTGCTTATTGTAGCCACACTCTCTTTGCAGTCACATATTGCAAAATCTGTGAACAATCAATCTCTGGAATTTCTTTATCTAGTGTCATCTTTGAAATGGAGTGTCGGTTTGATATATGCTCCTCCAGGATTCTTTCCTACTCATTTGTCATCGTTTGTTGATTCTCTCTTAGCAATCAAGGCTGATGCAAAGAATGCCATTATTTTAGGTGATTTTAATGTTCACCTTGATTCTTGCCCACTCACTGAGGTTTCCTCAGATTTTCTCACCATCATGGATGCTTTGGGGTGGAGCCAGCTAGTCCACACCCCCACACATAAATTGGAGCACACGCTTGACCTAATTTTAGTACAGAGGGATTGGATCCTTTCTCAGTTTTCCAAAGTGGTCTGTTCTGTGGTCCCTTGGACTGATCACTTCTTACTCTCATGTTTTCTCACACACTTAGGCTTGCTCATGCATGAGCTACTCCCGACCAAAACTACTTTGAGTCAGCCACCTATCAATCCTGATGAATTTGTGTGCCAGGTGGATTCCTAGTTTCCCTAATCCACCAGCACAGGAGGTTGATAGCTTAATCAACTATTGGACGGATTCACTGCAAACTGCCTTGGACAGTTTTGCACCAAGAAACCTATACTGGTTCACAGACAAAAATCTGCCCCTTGGGATTCTCATTCTTTTAAAGAGATGAAATGTAGACTCTGAGCCGCTGAGTGGCACTGGAGAAAAAATAAGTCAGATTCTACTCACCTGCTCTATCTTTCTCAATGGTCCACTTACAAAGAGGTAAATAACCAATCAAAATGCTCATGGTACACCACACAGATCACAGCTGCCGCTTCTTACCCACATGAGCTATTCAGAATAGTAAATTCTTTAGTTACTCCACCCATTTATAGTTCTTTGACCACTACCCATTCAGGAACCCAGCAGTTCTCCCACACTTCCTTCAATCTCTTCCTCATGGGGTGCTTTCTCCCTTGCCTCATCTGTGGAGGTATCTCTCATCCTAAATCGATTCAAGGATAGTTTCTGTGTCTTGAACTCCAGTTTGACTGCTTTGCTTAAAGTACAGAATACTGAAGAAAGCCCTGTCATCAGCTCTCTTATCAATGCCTCCCTCTCTGAAGGTGTGGTTCTTCAAAAGCTAAAAACAGCAGTGGTGTGTCCACTACTAAAATAAACCTGGCTTGGATCCCCTTGATTTAGGGAATTTCTGGCCTATTTTCTCCCTCCCGATTTTAGCTAAGATCACTGAAAAAATTGTTTACAATCAACTACAGGAATATTTGGATACTAATAACTTCCTTGATAGTTCTCTGTTTGATTTTAGGCCTCAGCACAATACTGAAACACTGTTAGTATCTGTGTTCAACACCATCTGCTTAGGCTTTGATTCTGGTTCTCAGTACTTCCTGTCCTGCTTGATTTATCCTCTACTTTTGACAGCATAAACCATTGCTCCATGTAATTTTTTGTAATGTTTAATTTGTTTGTGTTTTGCTCTCTTAGATATTTTGTTGATTGTTTGTATTTTGGCAATTTTATTATGTGTGCTTATTGTTATCCACTAAGATTTACATATTTATGCCTACACATTTTGTTAAATAAAAAAATATACCCAGTAGATTTTGAACAACAAATTAGTCTTCAGTCAACCTTCTTAATAAAGTTGATTACCATGAGACTCCCTATTTTATACTTTACAGTTTCTGCATTGAATCATAACATCTGAGCCACTTCTGACTGGCCCAAAATGGCTAGGATTAGATCTGAGCATCCTTAGAATTTAGGAAAATCTGAGCCAACTTGATTTCTGCTTTTGACCCAACTTATCAGTCAAGTTTGTAATCACTCATGGATAACTTTTTATGTAAATTATTTTACAACGGCTTGCTTTTTTCTGTGTTTGCTAACAGTGGTAGACACCATGAGAACAAGTGTGCGGTTCTTGCTTACACTAGTCATCTCATAAGATTGTATAACCAACGGTAAAAGAATATTACATGCTGCAGTAGTGTAAAGGTCTGTATTTTATTTACTATTATTTACTATCCACTAATGATCACTGAATGACGAGCCCCCTCTAGTGGTAAATACAAAAAACACAAATAAGGAAAGAGAACAGCTTTTGCAGCTTGTCTAATAGAAGGATCTCTAGATGGCTGATCAGTAGAACTGTTGCGTCTTAACAAGTCAGTTGCTGATTCTCATTTCTGCTGAGACATTCCCTCACAGTTGTACCCAAATGTGGATTTACATTACTAGATCTTTCAGATTCTTTCTGGGGGCCCTGAAGTTCAGTAAGTAAATCTGTGTACGGACCTAGAGCAGGGTCTACATATGAATACTGTTCCCGTGGGGACAAAGACTTTGCATACTGCAGGTTCTGCACCAATTTTCTGTACTTTCACTTTGAAACACTTTCTACTTTATAGCCCCAGACATTTGCACCTGCTTATTATGCAGATACTTTTTTCATGGAAAATGATGCACATAGATTTGAAAATGCAATCTATATGTATTATTTTCACTTCCCAATCCAAAAAATACCCCCAGGAAAACCTCCTCTAAATGAAGCTAAATGTCTGCAGGTTGTTGAACACCATTCATATTTCTAGCACCGTTGAGGACGGAAAATTTTCAGATAGCCAATTTATCATCATCATTAACATTTATTTATTTCACTCTTTTCCAAGTAGAGAGTTCAAAATGTGTTATTGCTTAAAATCACAGTTTTACAAAATGGCAAAGGCACAAAGTCAGAGATTACTGTTATGACCGTCGGTCTCAGACGGCTGTGATCCCTCTTACATCATATGCTGCCGCCCTCTCCTTTTTGGGTGAACTTGCGGCTGTGCCTAGCCACTTCCGACGCACATCGCCTTGTCCCGGATCTCCTCATGGCGGCAGGGACACTGCTGATCTCCATGTCTCCTCTGGGCCTTCCTAGGTGCGCGTGCTACTCGGCCCACCTTTAAGGATGCTAGGGGCGTCTCCTCCTGATGACATCACTAGCCCTGGACTCTTAAGCACCACCCGGGCATGGCTCTAATCGACTTGGCAACAAATTTCCTCATTGCTGATTCCTGCTGCAGTCTCCTCAGACCTGTGGTTCTCATTTCCTGTACTTCCTGGCGTGAGACACTCTTTGAGTACCCGCTCCTCGGGGGCTCGCTCCTATCTCTGGCTTCCCGCTCCTCGGGAAGGCCCTGCACCTCCGAAGCCCTGTCTGCCAGCTTCCCCTGCTCCTCGGGGTTGCTCCTGGAACTACACTGCTTCTTGGAGACTCAGCATTGGTGTACCCCGCTCCGCAGGCCATTGCCTTTCTCCTTCAGTGACTGTGCCACGCTCCCCTGCTCCTCGGGGCAGTGCCTTGTGTTCTTCAGTAACTGTGCCACGCTTTCTCACTCCTTGGGGCAGCGCCCTGATTCACTTCAGAGACTGTGCTCACTTCCCCACTCCTCTGGGTAGTGTTTACATGCATTGCCAGAGACTCCATTTGGCTTCCCCGCTCCTCAGGTAAGTCTACATCATCTCTCCTGTGCCGGCTCTCCACGTGGCTCCGCCCCTTGAGGTTGTTCCCTTGGCACTCCTCCATACTCTGCCTCACACTCCCCGCTCCTCGGGGCCTTCTCTGTGCTCACCTCAGTGAGTTCCTGCTCTGGCACTTGCACTCACATCCCAGCCTCTCTCTCTCTCCGAATCCTCTCTGGGCTGTGTCACCTGCTGCTACAGACCTCGCCTCCCGACAGTGAGGCCCAGTGGGGCTCCTCTCCATGGGTGGTACAAACTCTCACCTCGGACCAAGGCCCACTAACCCACAGATCCTAACAATTACAATCATAGTTCAAATAGGATTAGCGGCATAGGTCTAATTACAATCAATACGTTGGATCAATATAAAAGTTAAATTGTTACGATAAGACAAAAGTAATATTAAAGCTCAACTTGAGAAGCAGGTAGAAGGAGTAGCAACATTTTAGATCAAACTAAATGTGAAGAGCAGGTATAGCATCATAACAAGTTGGTATTTACAGGGTCAGATGTTTATGCATGTATATAGCTATTTATCCATGTAAATGGTTTTATTTGATTTGATTTTTATATTCCATATCTACAAATGAAATGTGAACAAACTGACTTACAAAGGATGAAAATAGATGACGCTGTCCTCCCAGTGTTAAGTTGGTTTGTGTTTGTATGCTGAAGGTCAGCAATGAAATAAGTGACGAATCCCTTTTGGCAGCCAGCTGTAACTACAGCACTTGAGATATAACATTCACAGCTTAACAAATAATGGGTCTCCTTTTAGATGATCAAGAAGCCAGCTTGCCTTTAGAATGAGGCTTCAAAAATATGTCCTTGTGATCCCATTGGTCATCCAGGTATTCAGGATATCCACAATGAATATGCATAAACAAAGAGGGGTAGATTTTATAAATTTGCGCAGACACGTACTTTTGTTCGCGCACCAGGCGCGAACAAGAGTACGCGGGATTTCAATAGATACGCGCGTAGCCGCACGTATCCACTAAAATCCGGGGTCGGCGCACGCAAGGCTGTCCAAAATCGGCAGCCTGCGCACGCCGAGCTGCGCAGCCTGCCTCCTTTCCCTCCGAGGCCGCTCCGAAAATCAGAGCGGCCTGGGAGGGAACTTTCCTTCGGCCTCCCCCCACCTTCCCCTCCCTTCCCTTACCTAACCCACCCCCCCCCCAGCCCTATCTAAACCCCCCCTACCTTTGTTGTACAAGTTACGCCTGCTCGAAGCAGGCGTAACTTGCGTGTGTTGGGCCGGCCGCCGGCACGTCAGGGTCCGGTCCGGGGGCTGGTCCGGAAGCCGTGGCCGATGACGCGCCGGCTGCGACACGCCCCCAAAATGTCCCCCGGAATGCCGCCGATGACGTGCCGGCCGCGACATGTCCCCCAGAACGCCCCTCCAGGAAAGCCCCGGGACTTACACGCGTCCCGGGGCTTGCGCGCACCGCCGAGCCTACTCAACATAGGCTTGGCGCGCGCAGGGGGAGTTTGGGCCAGGTTTTCAGGGGGTACGCGAGTATCTTACGTGCTTACCCCTTTGAAAATCTGGCCCAATCTGCATGTAAATATATCTCATTTATTTATTTGTTTGTTGGGAGCAGCTAATATTTAATGCTAAAAAATGCAGAGACATGCATTTGGACAGCAAAAACTCAAAAGAGCGGCACAATTTATGTGGTGAAATTCTTCTGTGCATGAAATAACGAGATCGGGGATGATTGATTCTGATCTCAAGGTATCCGTATAGGGGAGATAAGGAGATGGTAAAAGCCAGAAAGATGCTTAGGTGTTTAGGGAGAGGAATAATCATCAGAAGAAAGGAGGTGATATTGCCCATGTTTAAATCCTTGGTGATACCTCATTTGGAATACTGTGTATAGTTCTGGAATTAGTATCTTCAAAAAGATATAAACAGGATGGTCAGTCCAGAGGGTGACTACTAAAATGGTCAGTGGTCTTTGTTATAAAGCATATGGGGAGATATGATAGAGACATTTAAATACTTTAGAGGTATCAATACACAAGAGGTGGATCTCTTTCAATGAAAGGAGACTTTGAAATGAGGGGCTCATGAGATGGGGTGAATGGGGGTAGACTGAAGAGTAATCATAGGAAATATTTCTTTACAGAAAGAATGGGAGGTGGATGCATGGAACAGCTTCTCAGTGGATGTGGTAGAAACAAGAAAAGGGAGTGATAGGGATTGTAGAACTGAGTAGTTGTGAGGATGGGGCACATGGTCTTTTTCTGCTGACATGTTTCTATGTTTCTATATATTTATTTCACAACTTTTTGAACTATTGCTCATGCAACAGTTACATTAGTTTAAGATCATTTAGGTGCAACAGAATAGGGTAATTAGGTAAGATGAAGGGTAAAAAAAAAGAGAGAACTGAGTAAATAGAAAAGGTAAATATTGGGGAACAGTAATAAATAGGAGGAACATAAGTTTGTAGGTGGTGAGAGAAAATTGAGGTACAATGACATAGGTCAACAGTTGGGTGCAATAATGAATTGGAGAGAACAAAGTATGAACAGAAGCATAAGTAAATACTAAGGTACACTGATATATACATATATATGTACAGCAATGAAGGTGTTCTGGGAGGCAGTTCTAGAGGGTGGGGACTGATCCCGAGAAAGCAAGCTGTGAGGTGTTCATATTTATGGTTTTCATTAAAAGCATAGTTGTAAAAGTTCCTAGGGAGAATTATAAAGGCCTCGCAGGTATATAATGATGCAATCGTACCTTTAGGTATTCTGGACCATTCCTTCTCAGGGCCTTGAAAGCTAAGATCAGGGCTTTGAATTTGGTCCTGCAGGGGACAGTAAGCCAGTATAGTTTATACAGAACATGTATGATATAAACACATTTATTACAGCCCTCTAGTACTTGAGTTGCAGTGGTGTGGATGAGCTGAAATTTGTGCATCTCTTTTGAGATCAGACCATTTTATGATACATTACAATATGTTATCATGGCATGAACCACTGTGGTCAGAGTCTTTTCAGGTGGCATGGGTGGAAGGGGCAGTTTTTGAAAGTTGACTGGATCAGGAGCCACAAGGTCACTATCGAGTGGCAGAAAACCAAGGCCTTTGACCTGTGATTTTAGAGATAGTTCATGATTTCCAAATAGAAATGTGATTTTGGAAATCTGTTCCCCTCTGTATAGAACCAAGAGAATTTCAGTTTGTTTCAGTTTAATGGAGCTTATTGTTTTTTCTTGAATGGCTATGAGGCAAGAAGTTAATTTCCTCATTGTTGTTGGCTGGTCTGGATCCACTGGTAGAAGAAGCTGGATATAGTTTGTGTAGATGTAGAATTTTAGGTCAAAGGATCTAATCAACTGCTCTAATGGCTTAAGGTAAATGTTGAATAGCATGGGAAAGAGAATAGATACTTGACAAGATCCAAGGTGGCAATAAGGAGCCTGCAAATTGTCCTGAATATAGTCTGTCCAATAGAAAGGATTCAGATGTGGTTATCACAGTGCCAGACTCTGTGAGCCATGAGAGGAAGCTGACATGATCTACTGTGTTTAATTCAACTGAGAAGTCTAGCAATGCAAGAACAGAGGCTCAGCCCTTGTCATGAATTCTATGGAGATCATCTAGCAGGGAGGTGAGAACTGTTTCACGTGTTAAGCGAATGTGATAACCACTACACTACAGAAACTGAGGCTGGAAAAAAAGCAAAAGAAAAATGAAACCTATCTGGTTCTCAAAGGAGGTGGCTGACAAAATTAAAGCTAAAAGAACAGCATTCAAGAAATATAAAAGATCCCAAAGGGAGGAGCACAAAGAAGAATATTTGATTCAACTGAGGGAGACGAAGAAATTAATCAAGTTGGCAAAAAGTCAAGCGGAAGAGAGGATTGCCAAGGAGATAAAAAATGGTGACAAAACATTTTTCAGATACATCAGCGAAAAGAGAAAAGTCCAAAGTGGTATAGTGAAATTGAAAGGTGGAAATGATCAATGTGTGGAGAGAGATGAAGAAATGGCAGAAATATTAAACAAATACTTCAGCTCTGTGTTCACTAAAGAAGACCCTGGAGAAGGACCATCTCTACACAACAAGAAACTGGAGGGAAGTGGAATAGATGAAAATCCTTTTACAGTAGAAAATGTATGGGAAGAGCTAAAGAATCTGAAAGTGGACAAAGCCATGGGGCCTGATGGGATTCATCCAAGGATACTGAGGGAGCTCAGAGATGTGCTGGCGGGTCCGCTGTGCTACCTGTTCAATAGATCCCTAGAAACGGGAGTGGTGCCGAGTGATTGGAGAAGAGCGGTGGTGGTCCCGCTTCACAAGAGTGGGAACAGAGAGGAGGCTGGTAACTACAGACCGGTTAGCCTCACTTCGGTGGTGGGAAAAGTAATGGAGTCACTGTTGAAAGAGAGAATAGTGAACTATCTACTGTCCGGAGAATTGATGGACCAGAGGCAGCATGGATTCACCAGAGGAAGATCCTGTCAGACAAATCTGATTGACTTTTTTGACTGGGTAACCAAGGAATTGGATCAAGGAAGAGCGCTCAATGTCATCTACTTGGATTTCAGCAAAGCTTTTGATACGGTTCCGCACAGGAGACTGGTGAATAAAACGAGAAGCTTAGGAGTGAGTGCCGAGGTGGTGACCCGGATTGAAAACTGGTTGAAGGACAGAAGACAATGCGTGATGGTAAATGGAACTTTCTCTGAAGAGAGAGCGGTTTTAAGTGGTGTACCGCAAGGATCGGTGTTGGGACCGGTCCTGTTCAATATCTTTGTGAGCGACATTGCGGACGGGATTGAAGGTAAGGTTTGTCTTTTTGCGGATGACACTAAGATCTGCAACAGAGTGGACACGCCGGAAGGAGTGGAGAGAATGAGACGGGATTTAAGGAAACTGGAAGAGTGGTCAAAGATATGGCAGCTGAGATTCAATGCCAAGAAGTGCAAAGTCATGCATATGGGGAGTGGAAATCCGAATGAACTGTATTCGATGGGGGGGGAAAGGCTGATGTGCACAGAGCAGGAGAGAGACCTTGGGGTGATAGTGTCTAATGATATGAAGTCTGCGAAACAATGCGACAAGGCGAAAGCAAAAGCCAGAAGAATGCTGGGATGCATAGAGAGAGGAATATAGAGTAAGAAAAGGGAAGTGATTATCCCCTTGTACAGGTCCTTGGTGAGGTCTCACCTGGAGTACTGTGTTCAGTTCTGGAGACCGTATCTACAAAGAGACAAGGACAAGATGGAAGCGGTACAGAGAAGGGCGACCAGGAAGGTGGAGGGTCTTCATCGGATGACATACGAGGAGAGATTGAAGAATCTAAATATGTACTCCCTGGAGGAAAGGAGGAGCAGGGGTGATATGATTCAGACTTTCAGATACTTGAAAAACTTTAATGATCCAAAGACAACGACAAACCTTTTCCGTCGGAAAAAAATCAGCAGAACCAGAGGTCACGAGCTGAGGCTCCAGGGAGGAAGACTAAGAACCAATGTCAGGAAGTATTTCTTCACGGAAAGGGTGGTGGATGCCTGGAATGCCCTTCCGGAGGAAGTGGTGAAGTCTAAAACTGTGAACGACTTCAAAGTGGCGTGGGATAAACACTGTGGATCCATCAAGTCTAGAGGGCGTGAATAAATTGGAGGCAGCAAAACACTGCACGGAGCAGCAGTAGCCACAGAGGCATTTAAACACTGCACGGAGTGGCAGTAGCCACAGAGGCATTCACGGAGCGGGATGCCAGTGGCCAGTAGTTAGTGTTCCACCTTCACGGAGCGGAAGGATGGAGGGCTGCTATCTCCAAAAAAAAAAAAAATAAATAAACAAACAAAAAAATAAAAACAGGGGTGGGTAAGAGTATGGAGCAAGGGTGTGGCCTGCTTGTTACAGCAGTTGCTACCCCTAATTGAGCTGGATGTCACTTGGATGCAGATACGGCGCTGCTCTCTAAGTTGGTGGTGGGGTGGAGGGGAATTAGGGCTGGAGGGTACTGGAAGCCAATAGTAACAGGTGGGAGAGAGAAAAAGGGGGGGAAAAATGGATAAAGTGCGTAGTTTGCTGGGCAGACTAGATGGGCCGTTTGGTCTTCTTCTGCCGTCATTTCTATGTTTCTATGTTTCAGTGCCATATGCAAGTCAGAAACTGAGTTGGCATGCATATCCATTGCAGATATCCTGAAAAGCCAATTGGCTGTAAGCTCATGGGTACAGCTGTAGATGGGACGCACTGCTCTAGAACAGATGGTTGTTGGTTCTAGTCCCTGCTAAGATGTTTCCTCAAAACTGTATCTCTACTTCTATTGTCTCAAGATTATCACCTCATCCTCTACAACTGTAGCATGTCATCTATGCAACTTCCTGCAGAAATATCTTAACGTGATAAACACACAGTAATCCATTGTCACCCCCCCCCCCCCCTTGTTAAGACATGGGTCAGCTCCGTGAGCCACCACACTAACTCTAGGTTCAGTAGGGCCTCCCTCCGTGGTAAGGATGCTGCTGGTTTATGCATGCTGCTGGGAGCAGCACACAGTGCTCATTTTCCATCTTCTTCCTGCTCCTCTCCAGCCTTCTCTATGTGCACGCACGCAGTGTGCTTCAGGACTCAAAAGGCCTGTGGCAGGAAAAGTCCCTTTGGCACCCTTTGATGCCACCTGCACTACTTAAGGTGCCTCCGAACCTGGCAACAGTGTCTCAGCAAAGGGTCTCCTGCCTTGAAGTGCATGTACCCTAGCATTCCCAGTTCCTGTGTACCTGATTCTTGTCCAGCCCTGTCTTCCAGCCTTGCCTTGTCCAGTCTTGCTGTCCAGCCTTGTCTTCTCCAGTTTTCTTCATCTAGCCCTCCTTGTCCAGCCTTGTCTTGTCCTGTCCAACTTGTCCAGAGTCTTCAGTGTGTCTTCGTCTACCCCTGGCCTGATTCTCTGGATCTTGACTTCTTGTTTGGACCTGACCATGATTGCCTGCCACCTAGACCTGACTCCTTGCCTGGACCTGAACATTCTTGATAGCCGTATGTCCCTACCTTGGCCTGTCTCTGACTCCATCAGTCTGCTGTATGCCCTGACCCCAGTGTGCCTTTGGACTCTAGTTCTCTTCACCACCCTAGGAATCCACCTAAGTCCTGCCAGCCATGAGAACCCAAGGGTTCAACTCATTGATTCTACTGTCTTCTTTTTCAAAGGCTAGCTGAGAAGTTTGATGAGAGTACAGCCTTGAAGATCTGAGTATATACAATTCTTAGGCTGTAGTGTACCAGAGTTGAACCCATGTCCCATCTAGACATTTTGGAATTTCCTCCCTTATCTACTCTAATGATGTTGGGCTTACCAAATGTGTTCAGAGAGTCCATTGGGCAAGCCATGTGAGTCTATGGTGGGGTGGGCTCTAGTCTACTGATATATAAATATTTATATATGGCCCATATTCAAAATGTTTATGAGGGTAAAACATGTTTTTATCCACATAAATCTTCCTCTTTAGAAATATCCCCCCTTTGTCTGGGTAACATTGTATTAAATTTTTGTGTGGACAAAGTTATCTTGATGAAAAGAGCGTGGGGCTGGAGGCGTGGCTAGAGTAGGATAGCTCCCTACTGAGTGCTATTGTGCTAAATTTGTGCAGACAAGTCAGTCCACACAAATAGGAGGCCTAAAATTATCTGTGAAATACTTATCCAGATAAGTTCTGCTGAATATCTGGATAACCTTATTCGGATAACTTCCCCACTCGCTGGCTTTCTAAATATAGACCTCTGAGAGACAGAGAGATTTTTTTAAATACAAGGTACAGCAGAGTATACAAATGCAAAGTCCTGTGGGCTACTGAGGCTTATGTTCTTGCAGTAGTCTTCAATATGGCTTGCTGAATGAGACAAAGGAGATGAGCTTTCATGCTGTCAGAATGGAACTGTGCTCACACTGCTGTCTGTTAAAAAGTTGAGCGTGGTGCCATTGTGGATTTTCCATGAGCTGCTGCAAGTCAATCAGGGATGAACAAGGATATTTAGACACTAAAATAATGGCACTGTAGCTAATGGTCACAGCACATTTTTCTGTGTTAATTTTCATATGTTAAAGTAAACAATGGTATAATTATTTCTGCAATACAAATACCAAAGGTATAACACCAGGTATCAAATGCAATTATATCTTTGGGAATATTTTGGGAAAAATCGGGTTGGATTTTATTGGGCTAGTGTGAAAATATTGTATTATGAGAGTATATTATTTGCTTTAATTATGTGAATAAAATATACTGTTATTGGGTACATTTTTTGTTTGTGTAATTATTTCCTCCACAATTCATTTCTCTTTCTTCAGAAGTTCTGGTATTTTAGTTACCATAAAGCTTATTTTGCTAACCTGCGCTAATTGTGCACCAAACATCAGGTTTTCACTTAATGCGTGTTAAAATCACATTGGTCTATGTTATCGGTTACACTTTTAAAAGCCCAAATGTGAGGAAAATATTAATGAGCTGTGTCAAATGTAAACACATGCAAAGCAGCTTATTAGTATTAAAAATGTTTTGGGAGTAATTTTCCAAAGGATTCATATGCGTAAAAGTAGCATATATCATAGCAATTTTCAAAAGCCCATCTATGTATGTAAAGTGCATTTACTGTCATAAAATCCAGTTTTAATTCTGTAAATCCTTTGGAAAATTACCCCTTAATGTGGATCTGAAAAACCTAATGAATTGTGATATGTCTTGGGACGTTAACTATTCCTTTTGAGATATAGTTAATTTTCCCAAAGAGCATAGGCAGCATGACACTCCTGCTGATACTCTCAGAACCCCTCCTTTTACAGGGACCTAAACTAGCTAGCTCTGAGTGATTCCCCCCAAAGTAAAGTCTAACCCCCCCCCCCAAAACAGCCTGAAGGGAGGGGTGATTGCTTTGGGGGCCATTTGGAGGTATCAGCCCTTTCAGCATTATGTTTGCCCACTAATACGAATTTCCAGGAATGTGGGATTTACCGAACTGCTGCATCCTTGTCATAGTTTAGTTAATCCCATGGGAAATAGCATCTTATAATGAAGTTAACATGCCATTTTTACACAGCTTATTAAACAGGTCCCTAATCGGCAAAAGCATACCTGCGAACTTTAACATATACATGCAAAGAAATTAACCTTATCCCCAGCAAAACAGAGAAGCATTTTTCAATTTTTATTATATCTTGTGAGACCCAGAAGAAGAGACATCAAAATATGCTTAATTTTATGTTTCCTCTCAACTTACAGGATGTAGGTGATGATCCCTACAGACCACATATCCACTTCAGGCCCATAAGCACATCCTCGCAGAATTTCAGGTGCTGAAGGAAATAAACAAGCTTGTCACAAAATCTAAAAGGTATAGTGAGAAATAAAGATAATACAGCACAAGAATAAGACAGTATATAGGCACAAATACAAACTAATTTAAAAAGTATAACATCACTGCCAATAACACTGGCAGCTTACGCTTCCAGCATTGATGTAAGAGCAATGCTGGAAATGGCCGTTATCGCGGTGTGAATATACCACAATCCCGGTACCAGAAAGGGGCTTGGTAAGGCACTGTGTGGATGGGAAGGGGGCAGAGTGAGGTGGCATTTCTTTCTGATTCTGGCCAACCGGAAAGAGGGGGAGAGGCTGGTGAGCAGACCCATGTTAGTTTCATTTAAGAAATGTACTTGGAGGAGTTTGGGGGGATGGGATGGCTTTACCTAACAGGACCCATTTTTTAAATATATGGGTGGGTTCTGGAAATCAGGTCATTAGGCCCAAACTCCATAATTTTTTTTAAATATTATCACCACTTAACCAGCTATTCTTTTGAATACAGCCATTAAACCTGCAATTATCTGGGAACACCTGAGAGCCTGCAGTTAGATCTGCTCCTGGGGCCAGCTAGAGTTAGCCGAAAAACGTAGCCCTAATATCAGAGTTAGCAGGATACGTTTCCTGGCTACATCATCCCTGCCCTGAAACACTCCCAAAACACCCATAACTTATTTGGTTAATCTTTAACCAGATAATGACATATCCAGCTAAAAGTTAGCCAGATAAATGCCAGCAATATTGAAAAGTCAGCAACTAGCTGGATAATTTGTGATTTATCTAGATAAATGCCTTTGAAAATTGGCCTCATATATTTCTCTTCTTCTTTCTCCCCATTGATTCCAGTAGAATTGGGGTGCATAAGTATTTCTGACTACATTGAGGCAGTGTGGTGCTTGAAGTGTAAGAAAACATTTTGTCTTTTGTGCTTTCTTATGCTCGTGATATCATAAGATTAGATCCTTAGCAAAAAATGGATAATGAGAGTCATTTATATTGTAATAAAATTCACAAGTCTTATTGTTGTATGTTATTTTTTTATTGTGATGTTTTAAAATTTATGAGTGTATAATTGTAATCTGCACTGAACATGAACTTAGATTTTGAGGAATATAAGAATGACAAATAAATAAACAAGGTATGTAGCCTCTGTTCCGCCAGGTGGCCGGTTGCAGGGACTCACTGGGAGTGCTGGGGCAATGTTCTAATGAATGTTCTCAGGTTCTCTTCCCAATAGACGAGAAAGCAGAAGACCTCCAGGCAGCCTATCTTCCAGTAAAATAATTACACTCTACACAGTCAGCAGTTCAAAAAAATAAATCCTTTTATTGGTTAACTTGATTTCAGGTGCAAATTTACAGCAGGTGCACTTTGTAATAGCTCATTTCAATATAGAAATAAAGCTCCAGTAAACAACAGATACAGTCACAGGTAAATGTGCACCCGTTGGCAGTAGGTACTCTTTTACTGGGACCCTCCCTGGGAACTTTCTCTGAATGGTACCGAAAAGCTGGATGCAGACTCCTTCACATTAGCATACTGGAAATTCCTCCTGGTACAACTTCATACAAGTCTCTGTTCACAAATTCTTTAAACAGCAGCTCTGCAAATGCATTTCCCTGTCTGGCAGCACTCAAGCTGACTTCAACCATAAACACATGCTTCATGACTCTTAGGTAACTCCCTCTTACTTTAGATTGTTTTATGGTCCTTTCCACTCCCAAGATCCTCCTTGAATCCCCAAGAAAATCTCCTAAGTCCTAGGGCCTGGGAACTCCACCCTTGAGTCCTAGCCACCCTCTCAGGACAGGAGACAGAAGGAACAGAACACGAAGCAAAACACTTCCCACATTTCTGCTTTCTCTGACATCATACCTCCAGGTTCTGTGAAGACTGATACAAGTAATAAGGGATACTTTGGTGACACTCTTACAGGTATAACCTTTGCTGGGGGGGAGGTTAAGTCCCAAGGGCACACAAACTTATCTATTCTTCGGAGCTGCTCCAGCTAGCACTTCTCACATAACTTTATTCTTGGCACTAGGTGTTTATTTTAATTGTTCAAGAATCAGTAAACATTTAATTTAAGTCATTTTTTTTCATAAAGGTTAATTTACAGCTGACTGATATACAAAGGTAGGTGTCCTTTATTTTATTTATTTATTTAATAATTTTTATATACCAAAGTTTTCATGCGAACATATCAAACCAGTTTACAGTAGCTAACAAATATTTTAAAAATATTTGCATTTCCAAAAGAGAAAAGGAAGTAAATACATAGTTTCATAATATAAATAAAATAACATTTTAAACTAAATAAAATAGTAAACTAAATAATCATAATATTTAAACTGATATAGTAAGAGAAGAGATAAATTAAAAAATATACATTACCTTGATATATAATCAGTAGTCTCAAATCGTTAGCTTAGTAGCTCCTGGAAGGCTTATTTGAATAGCCATATTTTAATGCCCTTTTTAAATAATTTAATGTCTGTTTCTAATCTTAATTCCTATGGTATAGAATTTCATAGTTGGGGCCCAGCAATAGAAATAGTTCTTTCTCTAACATTATTTAGATGCACAATCTTAGGGGAAGGAATTGGTAACATCCCTGTTCCCATTGATCTGGTAGTTCTTGAAGGGATATGGAAATGAAGTGATGAAGTTAACCATTCAATTACCGTATTTTTCGCTCCATAAGACGCACTTTTTCCCCCCCAAAAGTGGGGGGGAAATGTATGTGCGTCTTATGGAGCGAATATTAAAAAAAAAAAAAATCTAACAAACCCCCCCACCCTCCTGACTCCCCCAAGACCTGCTGACTTAATTTACTGCAACCCCCCACCCTCCTGACCCCCCCAAGACCTGCCGACTTAATTTACTGCAACCCCCCACCCTCCTGACCCCCCCAAGACCTGCCAAACGTCCCTGGTGGTCCAGCTGGGGTCCAGGAGCGGTCCGGAAATGATCTCCTGGGCGTGGGCCGTCGGCTGCCAGTAAACAAAATGGCGCCGACGGCCCTTTGCCCTCTCTATGTCACTGGGACCGACCGCTGCTATTGGTCGGTCTCAGTGACATAGTGAGGGCAAAGGGCCGTCGGCGCCATTTTGTTTACTGGCAGCCGACGACCGAAGCCCAGGAGATCTTTCCCGGACCGCTCCTGGACCACCAGGGACGTTTGGCAGGTCTTGGGGGGGGGGGGTCAGGAGGGTGGGGGTTGTAGTAAATTAAGTCGGCAGGTCTTGGGGGAGGGTCGCAGGAAATTAAGTCGGCAGGTCTTGGGGGGGTCAGGAGGGTGAGGTTGTAGTAAATTAAGTCGGCAGGTCTTGGGGGGGTCAGGAGGGTGGGGGGGTTGCAGTAAATTAAGTCGGCAGGTCTTGGGGGGGTCAGGAGGGTGGGGGGTTGCAGTAAATTAAGTCGGCAGGTCTTGGGGGGGTCAGGAGGGTGGGGGTTGTAGTAAATTAAGTCGGCAGGTCTTGGGGGGGTCAGGAGGGTGGGGGGTTGTAGTAAATTAAGTCGGCAGGTCTTGGGGGGGGTCAGGAGGGTGGGGGTTGTAGTAAATTAAGTCGGCAGGTCTTGGGGGGGTCAGGAGGGTGGGGGGTTGCAGTAAATTAAGTCGGCAGGTCTTGGGGGTGGTCAGGAGGGTGGGGGGTTGCAGTAAATTAAGTCGGCGGTCGTGGGGGGGGTCAGGAGGGTGGGGGTTGTTAATTTAAAGGGTTGGGATGGGGTTTCTTTTGGGGGGGGAGGGGTTCCCAGAGAAAGAAAAGTTTTCTGATCTGGGGAGTGGACCGAAATGGCCCTCCCCAGACCCGAAAACAAAATGGGGAGGAAAAAAAAAAGCTATGCACTCCCCTAATTTGCTCCATAAGACGCCCAGACGCAGAGCCGGTTTAGCACAAATTTTTTTTTTTTAATTTTCCCCCTCTGAATCCTAGGTGCGTCTTATAGTCAGGTGCGTCTTATGGAGCGAAAAATACGGTATATCATTGTAGAGCGTTTTATGAATTAGGGACAGGATTTTATGCTGAGCTCTGTATTTAACAGGCAACCAGTGAAGATCCTTTAATATTGGGGTAATATGATCAGACCTTCTAGTTCCTGTCAAAAGTCTAGCCGCTGAGTTCTGCAGAAGTTGCAATGGTCTTGTAACATTTGCTGGTAGTCCTAAAAATAATGAATTGCAGTAGTCTAATTTCGACAAAACAAGTGCCTATAAAACTGTTCTAAAATCTTTTGGGAATAGAAGAGGTTTTAATCTCTTAAGGACATTTAATTTAAAATAACCATCATTAATGATTTTTTAATGCAGGTTTTCATTGTGAATTCACAGTCTAAGAAGATCCTTAGATCTTGTACTTCCAGGGAAAAGGGGTAATCTTTAGCGGCTTCTTGAATTTCAAGTCCCTTTGCCTTGCTTAATTTAGGAGAGATGTATAGAATTTCAGTTTTATTTGTATTTAGGGAAAGATTCATTTGGGTTAATACTTTTTCAATGGCAGATTGATATATATCCCAAAGCTTAAGAGTTTGGTCGATAGATTTTTTGATAGGAATTAAAATCTGAATGTCGTCAGCATAGACAAAATGTGTTAGACCAAAGCCGGATAGAATTCTGCACAATGGAAGCATATAAATATTAAAAAGGGTTGCAGACAGAGAGGATCCCTGAGGTACTCCATACTGGAGATCAATTGGTTGAGATACATTATCGAGAAATTTTACTTTGAAGGTTCTATTTTTTAAGTAGGAGTCAAACCATTTGAGTGCGGAGTCTTTGATGCCTATTTCGTTTAGTCTATCTAGGAGGATTTTATGGTTCTGTATCAAATGCCGCTGAACTATCTAGCATGATCAGGAAGTAGGTTTGGCTGTTATCGGCTCCTCTGAGGATAATATCTTGTAATGAGGTTAATAAGGTCTCAGTACTGAAATCTTTTCTAAATCCATGTTGTGCCGGATATAGGGTACTATGCTTTTCAAGATAATCTGTTAGTTGATTATTAATAACTTTCTCAAGGATTTTTGAGATACAAGGTATATTAGAGATAAGTCTTAAGTTTGATAGATCATATGAATTGGATTGTGGTTTCTTTGTGATTGGTTTAACTATTGCGGCTTTTAATATGTGTGGGACATTTGCTTCAGTTATAGATAAGTTAATTATATCGGCAATAGGTTTGGAGATTATATTGGTGACTGTTTTTAACAGTGTTATTGATATTTGGTCAACTGGGTGAGCAGCTGGATTCATTCATATTTTTGATTATACCTTCAATTTCAAGAGATGAAATTGTTTCAAAGGAGGTTATATGGTCTTTAGGGTTGCTAGGTAATACAATTTGGTTTGAGTTTTGTGAAGAGATGTTTTTTAGTATGTTTAAAGTCTTTTCTTTGAAATATTGAGCAATTGTATTACAATTAAAAGAACTATTTGATGTGGGAGTTTCTATGGGAACGGTCAGATCTTTTACATATGAAAACAGTACTTTTGGGTTATATTGAAATTTATTTATTTTGTTAGAATAAAATTCTTTTTTTGCTTTATTGATGGATTCATTGTATTTATGTAATATAGATTTGTAGTTAGTGCCTTTATCTCAGGTATCTGGGTAAAGCTTCTCATGGTGAATTTAAAGTGCACAAGCTTTCCCAGCAGCCTAATAGGAATCCTATTGGAGGGGTCCAGTTTATTTTCAATTGCCCAGCCTGTCCTGGTCCCATGGGTTGGAAATACAAATGGGAAACTCCAAGATCTTGGTCCTTCTCCTCAATATTGGTATTGGTCACTTCTCTTGGAGGAAATGTCTTCTGAACATGGGAACCAGGCTATGCCAGCTCTGGAACTCTGTGGGAAAGGGTGAGACAAAAACCTGCCCACAAAACAATATCTGAATACTTGCTCTCTGAAAAATTTCTTGATGATTGCTGCCTCCCTGTCACTGGTGCTTACCCATTTAGGGTGTAGATTAAGGATCATAGATCTTTAGCCCTTGTCCTTTGTGTCAGGGGGGAGCCTTCTAAAAAAGGGTGAAATGTTTCAGCAGGAGACCCTTCTGAAAAAAAAGTCAGGATACATCTTGGTTATCAAAAATCTCACACAGAAGGATCTGTCACTGGTGCTTGCCTCACCTAGGGTTCAGAATGGGCTCACAGGTCTTCAGGTCTCTGGGCTGAGAGCCCTTTTGCCTGAAAGGGAATCTGGCAATAATCTCTTTCATTGCAACTAAATAGAGGACAATCCTCTGGGAGTGTGTGTACAGAGAGGAACCTCTTCAAAAATAAAGTTCAGGATAAGGCTGGGAGGCCTCATCAGGGAAGGGTAAAACTGCATCCTCTCTACTCTGATGCTAAATCAAAATGACTCCACAGAACACTAAATGGCTGTATTATATAGGAGCAAGCAATCAACCACAGCCCTCCAGGTTGGGAGGGGCTGAGAGGGATGGAAGGCTCATAGTATTAGAATTCTAAGCAGGGACCTAGTGACATCTAGTGCCAACCTAATGGGGTACCACACAGGTATTATTCCATTCTGCTCAGGGATGTGAAGAGATAGTGCCTCACATAACCAGAAAGAGTTCAGAAATGGAGAGAAAGTAGCTATGTAAAGACAAAAAGGTACTGTTAAGAAACCCCCAGAGGAAAAAAGGAAGTAGGGAAAAAAGGTCATGCTGGTTTAATAAAGAGAGAATATAGAAGAGGAGTCTGCTGGGATTTGTAGTCCCAGTCAGGAGGAAGGGGCAGATGGCAGAGGAATGTGAGATTAATTGGAGGATCCAGATGAGGCTAATTAAAGATTTACTTAGAAAGAGCAGTCTCTCTCCAGGGCAGAAAACTCTCAAGGGGGCAGAGGGCTGTCTGAGAGGCAGGGCCAGTTGAGGAGGGACAGTGGAAGGCCAAGAGCCATGAAAAAAAGACTGAAGAACCTGTAGCTTAGGGGCAGTAGCATGTCAGATTGAGAACTTCCCAGTAATATATGAATCAACTCTATTTCAAAGCATAGGCAGGAGTTTATTCCAAGATGTTTAAGCAGGACAAAAAATAGTAACAGATGGTATATTAAATTCAATAAACAATAATATTTTTATAATACATCAGCAATTTGAGCACTCATAGGACTCTCAGTCTAACAGCTCAACTCTTCTTGGCCTCTAGCCCTCAAGCTTCCAGAACACTGGGCTTTTCTCTCCAATCCCTTTTGAACCCATGAGGTTCAGTCCATATCCTCAGGGGAAAGCCATATACTAAGCTATGAGTATGCTGTGCCTGGCTCCGTTTAAGCCATTCTGTGGTTCTATATGCAAGGTACCAGTTCAAGGCCTGCTAGAGCACTATTTGCACTCACATAGCATAACAAGAGACAGTGACAAAGATTGTTTTGGTTGCTGCATAAGGTTTATGCCAGCCTGTGTTTAAACATTTGCTGTGTATGTCTGGAGTGAAGCTGTCGCTTTAGGAGTGTGGAACTATGATCTTACCTGTAGAAGAACTGGTACTGAAAGAAAATAGACGTAGTTGCAAGTGCTGAAGCAGGCTGTTTCCAAGTGATCAAAGCAGGCCACTAACAGTGGCTGTTACAAGGGGCGGTTAAAAAAGTTATATAAAGGGAGTTTGCATAACTTTTCAGAGATACTGTATGTATTTGATTATTTATATTTGTGAAATCATTGAATAACCTTCTATCATTCAATTTTAAAATAACATATTTGGATTAATTCAGTGTCAAATGAGCAAGCACTCTTATTCATGTGAAGTATTGTTCCTTACTCTAATTACAGAGGAAGTTTATTAATATGCTGTGTTCAGGATTATAAAAATCTGCACATTTGGAAGGACAATAAAGCAGACTGTTTTGGGAGTATGTAATGGCATAATTCCTTGAGCTGAGAGAATGAGGAACATGGATAGAAAGGACAGCCAACCCCGGCAGAAGTTATAATAAGGGTTCATAGCTCAAATGGCTAACTTCAGTATTGTAAAGACAAAATTTTAGCTGTGACTGTAAGGGTCTGACTAGTTTTAATGGGTCACACTCTTCTGTATAATCTCTATAATATTATATAGCAAAAGAAATATTCTTTTACTGGTATACATATAATCCTATAGAATCTTCTCTAAGTGATTATTTTTCTAAATGGAGTTGTACATCTAAAAGTCTTCAGGCACTATAGATTCATCAAGCTGAATCCTATCAAGGCAATCCTCTACCGCACTACAAGATTTTGAGGAGAAAAAAGAAATAATGAACTCCATTACTAAGAAAAAAGAAGCTCAAATTGAATTAGGCTGACTTTAACGTTATTGAACTGAGATTTAATGGAAACAGATAACAAGGGTCTGGGAACAGTTACAGCATGTACCGCCAAGAGTTATATTTTGCTACCAAAACATATTTCTTGTGCTTCTTACAATCTTTTAAAAGATTTTGCTGCCATTTGTAAAGGACACTATTCACCCGAGTTTAGGACTTATAAAAATTTCCAGTAAAAAGTTTTTGTCATTCTCCAGCAAATAAAAACAATGCATGCTATGTTTAAAAAAAATGTGACTCATGGACCCTGCATAACTCAGAAAAAGTATACAAACACTACAGAGGAACTCGGCAATATATACTGCCCAATTTTTTTATTTATATACACAGTTTTATCAAATAATTTTAGCACACATGTTTCATATAACCAGCTTTGTGAGATAATGCTCCCCCAAATATTAAAACATCATCATACATACATTACCCTCCATACATCCATACTATCCATCCACACCATTCAAATCATGCCACACACCTCATACCTCCTAAAAACCATATGCACTTGCATAATTAATACCCCTTCATATAACTTTGCACATTCCAAAAAATGTTCATGTCTAATAAATATACATCATATTCATGCGGTACATGTCAGATCATATTATGCAAAACTTGAAACGGAATAATATACACACTATATAGATGTATTACATATAGTTTTCTTCAATGATTGCAGACTGAAGCCTATTACAATACTTTAAATTGTATCCTTATCCTGTGTTGTGTCTATCGCTGCTCAACGCCCTCACTCCGCCCTCTTTACTTCTGTGGTGACTCCCTCTGGGTCTGATGGACGGTTAGTTGCCATGGCATCTTCTTGCCGTCTCCCTCCGGCATCCCCGGACCGGCACGATGCTGCGGATCTGCCATGTTCCTGATGACATAGGGTGTGCGATATCCGATTGATGTACCATCAAGGGTGCGAAACTCGGGGGCGTCCCCCTGAGATGACGTCATCCGCTTCCAATATGAAAGGTCTCAGAATTTGCTAACAAATCGAGTTAGCAAGGGTTACACTACCTAAACTACTCTGCCTCCTCGGACTTACCAGGGGTATCTGCTCCTCGGGGGCCTCGCTCTCTTTTCTTTATTTCAGATTGCAGATAGGAACCGGTACTCACTCCTCGAGGGCCCATGTTCCTAAACACTCTGAAGATTCTCTACTGCCTGGAAGCTATCACAGATACAGACATTTGTGAGTTACCATCGCTCTCTCAGAGCTTTCCCTGGAACCAGGTACTCGCTCCTCGAGGGCCTAATCCTTTCCAGCTACTGAGCTTCTTAAAGACCTTATGTGAGTTTTGTCATCCAGTTCTGGCTATGAACACAACACACCCTGCCTACTCACTATCTATAGTTTCTCTACAGCTCAGCAACCCTGGGATCGCTGCCGGGCATATAAGCTCACTACTGCCACTTCTGGTGGTTCTACTAACCTGTCTAATAAAAGAATTATCTGTGTCTGTCTCCATACCCAAGCCTAGCCAGTGGTCCCTCTCAGGATATCCTCCTGGGGGCGCAGTCATCTGCCATCGGCCCAAGGATCCACCTATCTACATTCCTCTACAGCTGAGTGTCCTCTCCAAGCACTCTGCTGGTAACAGATTGCTACTCTTTCTCCTTCAGGAGTCTTCAGCAACAGATTTATAACGGATTGCTACTCCTCAGTCTAAACCCTAACAGATTGTTTACTACTCCCTCTACAGGAGCTGAGCATATCAGATTGCTAACTCCTCCTTCCACAGGAGCAGTTTCATAACAGATTGCTAACTCCTCCCTTCTTGAGGAGTAAAGAGATTGCTAACTCCTCCCTTCATAGGAGCTAGTTCATAACAGATTGCTAACTCCTCCCTTCTTGAGGAGTAAAGCTTAACAGCCCCTTTTTAAGAAGTTCTGAGTTGTGCACACAGCAGTATTTTGGGTCATACTCGCGTAACATACTCGCATAACCTCTGAAAAGCTGCCCCATTCTGCCCTTGCGCGCGCCGAGCCTATCTTGCATAGGCTCGCGGCGCGCACAAGCACTGGTTTGCGCGTATGTCCTAGGGCTTTGAAAAAGGGGTGGGAAGGGGGTGAGTCTGGGGGTGTGGCGGGGGTCCGGGGGTGGTCTGGGGGTGGGACCGAGGCAGCTGGCCGGGAGCAGGCGTAACTTCTGCGACAAAGGTCAGGATGGGGTTTAGGAAGGGCTGGGGGGCGGGTTAGGGAGGGGAAGGGAGGGGAAGGTAGGGGGTGGCAGAAGGAAAGTTCCCTCTGAGGCCGCTCCGAAATCAGAGCGGCCTCAGAGGGAACTGGGAAAGCCATCGGGGCTCCCTTAGGGCTCGGCGCATGCAAGGTGCACAAGTGTGCACCCCCTTGCATGCGCCGACCCAGGATTTTGTAACATGTGCGCGGCACCGCACGCATGTTATAAAATCGGGCGTAGATTTGTTTGCGCCGGGTTGCGCAAACAAATCTACGCCCTTGCGGATCTTTTAAGATCTGGCCCAAAGTGCGTATCTAGGCAGCTTTTAAAATCCGCTCAATGTGCACCAGCCTGACATATTCATGCAACCCCTCATTTTGGCGTCCATCAGGCTTTTAAAATTCATCGTATAGCCTTTCTCCCGTGCACCGTAAAGAAAACAGGCAGTAGTATTCTCAATTATCTGATGTCTCTGTAATCGCACTTGAGAAAGTAAATGATGGTAGAGAAGGACCAAGTGCTCCAACCAGTTCTCTACCATGTTGGATACATGAATATATATATTTCCATACTTCAATAAACACCAACCTTCACTTCCCTAAACATTTTGATTAGTACAGATTGTTTTCCTTCCATCCCAGGAATTGTATCAGCAAGTCCAGGAATTCCAAGCAGCGAACTACCCCTTTGAACCATTTAAATGGCCATGGGCCAACTTATGTGGATGGGTCCCCTTTTATTTTTTACCATATTGATTGCCACCCTCCCTCCTCTCCCCAACTCCAGCACTCTCCTCCTTCCCTTTCCCACTGATAATCAGATGGTGCCATCCAACTGCTGCAGTTTTCTTGCTCTGCACCAGTTGATGGAAGGATATCTGAATGCCGCTTCAGGCCTCTGTGAGCCAGTACAAACACACTTCTACCTTTTTCAGCCAGTGCAGGTTGATGCAAGCACACCTCTATCTTCTTCTGACTCATGTGGGCACATGGAATGTGACAAAATTGCATGTACTGCTTCCATGGCATGCAAATTTATTTCATGAATATTCATTGCAGATATCCTGAATCCTGATTGGCTGGAGGTTTTGGAACCCCTGCCATAGGTGAAACTTCCACCTTATATCCCACCTCCCAATTAAACTTTCAAGCCTATAGGCTCTCCTTGAGATTTTAATAATTAAACTCAACATCATTATGGCCCCACTACAAACCCTCCCATAACAATCCTGTAGAAATATATAATCAGGGGTGTGCATTCATTTATAAACAAAATAAAAACTGTGCCAAAACCCTAGCATTTTCTTTCATTTAAAAATTAAACATTCCCCACCTCCCCCCACCAGAATTTTTTTTGTTGATTTTTGTTTGAGAAAATCAAGGGGAAAACCCCCCACTAAAAGTCCCAAAATTCAACTCCTCATCCCTAGACCACGTTTAATCCTTCCACAAGGATCTCCAGTATGGAAATGAATAGGAGCCATCTCCAGTCCCTCCTGCCCTGCCAACTCCTGGTTCAAAACTGGTGTCAGCCATTCCCGAGGCTGATGCCAATGCCATTTTCAAATATGGCAGTATGCTGTGCAGCTGTACAAAGAGCCATCAGCCAAGTCACTTTCAAACCAGAAAAAGGCAGGCCAGGAGGAAGGAGGTAAGGGTGATCATTTCTATGTGTTTTGTTTTCTTGTAATTTAATATTTCAGTTCAGCAAATGAAACAAATTAAACTGTAAATGAGCCTAAACCTGCATAAATCCTCATCTCCCGAAACAGGTTTTTTTCTTTGTACATTATTATACATAGTTGGACATTATGAAGGCCATATTCAGATGGATGGTAACTTGAAAATGAGCGTGCGTGCACACAATTAAGGACATATGTGGGCACGAGCATGCAAGTTGGAATTTTAAATCGTCCACACAAGTGTACGCGTATAATATAAAATGCATTTAGCGCAAGTATGTGTGCTTCTAATTTTAAGCGGTTACAAGAGGAAACATTATTTGCTTTTCTTTCCTTAGGACTTGTTGGCTTTTAAATGCACAAGTGAGCATATTTTCTAATATGTGCATGTGAAGGAAATTACAGATTTTACCAATAAGTTCCCAGTTTGCCCAGTCTATCTCTAGATCATCAAGACTCCTCTGGTTCTTCAGCCTGTATTCTCCCCCATTAAACCCATGCCCCTCACCCAGTCAGCTTTTGGCTACAGTGAGGTTTATTCAGACTTACACCTGATAAAGAGCAGAAGTAAATATGTGCAGGTAACAGCCTGAAGTGCGCTGCGTTTGCTGGTATTAAAATCAAGATTTACAAGAGTAAACATTGGCCCCACCCTGGACTGCTCCTGACTCGCCCCAAATTTGCCCCTTTTTTTTTTTTTTGTGAAACCCACCTCCCAAGTTAGTCAGAGGTTAAAGAGCATGTTACCATTTAAGTGAACTACAGCAGAGAAATAAAAAGAGGACAATGCTGCTATGTAACATAAGCCACCAGCTCAGGAAACCCAGAATAACATTGAAAAGGTTGCCAGACAACTTACTGTGAAGGTGCTTAAATGACCATTGAATAAATGACTCAGAGGCTCAGGTAGGAGATTTGCATGTCACAGCCCCCTGTAGTACTGTTGGTAACTTGCAGTGAAATATCACTTTAAATCAAAAGATAGCAAAATCTGAAATTAAAGAACTATGACTGGAAAAGTCCTACATTGGAGAATTCTGAATGAGAGAGGGATTTATAGGAGACATGTACTGACAACCAGTCCTAGGAAACAAATTGATTCTCATTCTCACTAACACAGGGAGTCACACCCTTGGGTACCCAGTTGATAGACAACAAAAAATAAAAAAGGCCAGGCAGGATGGAAGGATATGCATACATTCCTTCCCATGGTCCTACCTGTGTCTTGGCCTTTTGGCTTAGAGAAGGTGAACCATCCAGGCTGGGTAACAGCGAATGACTGGCCATGAGCTTAGCAGAGCTGAAATCACTGAAAGCTGAGACTGCGGGGGGCCTAAATCACTGAACACTAACCAAGTTATGATCTCAGTGGATCTATAACTCCAAGCCAGGAAAAACCCTCCTATCAAGGAAGAAAAACCGAAGGACAGTGGCAGATTTGGAGGTAGAGTGATCCCCAGGAGGGTGTGGACACCAGTAGCAGATTGAACGGTCCCCCAGGAGGAAGGGAGCCCCAGCATCAGATTGGGAGGTAACTCTGGGTCCCCCTTGACAAGGGTACCCCAGTGGCAGACTAAGTGGTCCCCCAGGAGGGTATGGATCACAGCAGCAGATCGAGCAGTCCCCCAGGAGGGTATTGTCCCCAATGGCAGATCAAGTAATCCCCCAGGAGGAAGGGGATCCCAGTGGCAGATTGGGAGGTGACCCTGGCACCCTCTTGAGCAAGGGAACCCCAGTGTCAGATTGAGCAGTCCCTCAGGAGGGTGTGTACCATAGCAGCAGATTGAGGAGTTCCCCCCCCTCCAGAAGAAGGGGACCCCACAGGTTCAGTAGGGTACCCCAGTATGGTGTGGACCCCAGCAGCATTCCAGGAGGTGAAGTCAGGTCCCCCAGGAGGGCATGGACCCCAGCTACATACTGGTTGGTGGAGTCAAGTCCCTAGGAGGTTGTGGACCACAGCATTGTCACAGACCTTTCAGTGGAACAGAAGTGGCACCAAGGAGATGGCAGCAATTTAGATACAACAGACCCCCCCCCCTCCAGGCCAACACTGCCCACCAACCCAGTTGCATTTTTTCACATGGGTGAGACTTGGGGAAAAAAGGAGGAGGATAATATTAACACTTGATTAAGCAGGAACTCAAGAGGTCCCTTCTATTCTATTTGGTGGTATACCGTGGGGGCCAACAACCCCAAATTGCCAAATATTAAATGGTCTTGCTACCCTGTAAAAATTGATATAGTTATGTGGCCTGAGACTATTGTCCACTAGTAGATAAGTGTGCTGTTTGACATCCTATTAGTAATGTATATAGTCATGTAGAAATGTATGTACTTATATAGTCCAATAAACCTGTATATATTTGTATATACTGCCAACCTTGTTCACATTCCCATTTGTTTCCTAGAGTGAAGGGAGGGAAATCCTACCCAATAATACCTTCTTTCCCAGGTGGAGGCCACAGGCACCAAGAATGTGAGGACCGACAGCATCTGCTCTAGGGGGGCTCCTGCCAGGTCGGTCCCAGACCCAGAAAACCCCGCGAGGTAAGCGGTCAAGTGGGTGTTACATTTGCATGTCCTGTTGTATGTGCAAGTGAATATATGTGCATGTTTTTCTAGGTTTTAAAATGTGTTGCTCGCGCTTGGCTCACATACTTGTGAGCAACTCTTTTAAAATTCACTCCTAAGGCAACAAGTGGACAAGTTATCCAGTTAAAGTTAGCTGGATAATTTGTCCCAAACATTCAGCCAGATAACAATCCCATTGAATATACTCAATTAAAGTCATCCAATTACGGCTCAATTTTAAATACCCCCGCGAGCAAAAAACAGGGGTTACATGCATGGCCAGGCCTTGCACACGCCGCGCACATCTTCAAAGGGACCCAGCCATGCGCGTAACCCCTTATGCGCCAAATTGCCGGGCCCAGGTAAAGGGGTGGTCCGGGCACAGGAGGGGTGGCCAGGAGGCAAGGAGGGGTGGGGCTGGAGGTGGCCAGTACAGTGGCCATTTGCCGCTGTACCAGGAAGGGCATTCTGGCGCACGCAAGTTGCTACTGCTCCGTTGGAGCAGTAGCAACAAAACAAAAAACTAGAAAGGTAAGAGAAAGGGTTTAGGGGGTGGGGAGGAGCGGGACAGGGAAAGGGGAAGGGGAAGAGAGGTTATGGTAGGGGGTAGGGAAGTTCCCTCCCAGTCCACTCCTTAATTGAAGCAGTCTGGAAGGGAACTGGGGAAGGCCTCGATGTGTCGCCGTGCAGAAATTGCAATTATCTACCCCCTCTTGCCTGCGCCGCGCACACATGCGTGCGCAGATTACCATGTGCCCGTGCCCGCGCCACTCGTATTTTATAAAACGCGCGCAGTCATGCGCACGTGTTGTAAAATACGCGCGCCCATGTGCGCGCGCCATTTTCCGCACACACCTGGATGCTCATTCTTGTCTTTAAAACTCTACCCTTTGGTTTCTAAATTATCCAGCCATCTGTAGTCAGATAATTTGCTATGTAACTGGATATCCTCAAAGATATCCTGTTAAATGGCACTGTAGATAAAAAAAAATAAAATAAAAGTTATAGAGGGGCCTGCAGCCTGATTCCCTCCCCCTCTCCTGCCAAATTTCATATAGCCCTGCTGGGTCATGTACCCCCCACCCCTCCAAAATTTGAAAATAGTTCTCAGGGGTCTGCAGGTCAGGCCCTCCCCACCCCTTCCCTGGTTTTGTTTAAATATTAAAATCAGGTTGCCCCCCAACTGCAGCGCCTATGTCCCAGGCCATTCCCCTACACTCATGGACCTTCCTCCATTCCCCCTGACACTAAAATTCTCTGCCGGGATCAAGGTATGTACTTAGTTGTTCCTAGTGATTCCAGCAGAAGAGCGGGGAAGTCCAGGAAAGCAGCCCAATTTTAATGTTTAAACTGAACCGGGAAAAGGAGTGGGTGGCCTGACTTGCAGACGCCAGAACATTATTTTCAAATTCAGGATTGTTTTGGGGTGTGGGAAGTACATGGGCTCTGAAGCAGGTCTACAGCTATCCGGCCAAATTAGCTGGATTGAACTGAAATTTGACTTAGGCCTTCCCCAGAACACCTCTTTTTTTTATTCAGCTAGATTTTAGCCAGATAATGACATATCTGGTCAAAACCTAGCTGGATAAGTGGCTCAGTATTCAAAGATTTGCCATTTAGATGAATAACTTGTGAGTTATTCATCTCATTGGTTGAAGGTAATCTCTGAAGTGGATAATTGGGTTGAAAAAGGTTTCTCTTTACTGTTCACCATAGAAAAAAACTTGAAATCTCTTGTCACCTCAGTAACAATGACAAAACCTTTCTCTCTTACCACTTTGTGAAGTAACACAAAACTCTGCAAAAAATGTCACTCAGAGCCCATACAGCATGCCAAAACAGCACTAACTCCCAGAACCCAAACAGTAACAACCCTACCTATGAAAAGGCAACACTGAAAATATTCCACTGAACCTTAAAACACTGGGAAAATAAAACAAATTTGGCTGCTACAGATCCTTATACAGAACTTACATGCTAGCAGAATACCTCACCTCGGTCGCACATATAGAACACAGATACTTACCAAATACAGAATAGTTGACCACAAATTAAAAATAGAAATATGCAGAAGAAAACTGAATTCTCCTTTGCTCTACTGTTCAGCATTATCAGACCCCTCCTATTCCCTGTAGACAGAAGGAGGTGCCCAAGAGAAGCAGGGGCTGGATTAGGAAGTAAAATGGATACTCTTTGCTCCGAAGTGTCTACTCCCAAACTCACCCCTTCCCTTCTTTCTCTGAATGATATGAGGGGAGCGCTGGATTAGGTAGCAAAGTTGCTCCTATTTGCTTTGCTTTGTGGTCAGTCTTCTCCAGCCAGGGCCGATGCTAGCTTTTTTGCTGCCCTGTGCGAACAATTACTGTGCTGCCCCCCCCCCCCCCCCCATTCATTCATTCTCTGGCCCAGGCCTAACAAAAAAAAACACCCAGCTCCCTTCAGTGATACAAACTTTAAAAACTGACACTATCCCCCTCCCCCAAACTCATGGCTGGTGCAAGGGTATTAGGTACTCTAGGTGAACCTTATAGCCTTGTACAATGCCCCCCCCCCCCCCCCGCTCCAACCCATATGATATTAGGCCTATTATGATGTGTGATGGGTGTGGGCTTGACCCTCTAAAAGCCCGAATACACTAATACACTTCCTATTAGGAAAATGCCTCACTTCAGTCACACATGCAGAACAAAAACAGACCCTCACCAAATCAGAATAGAGCAACCATAAAGTAGAAATACAAACGCGCAGATAAAAATTGAACTGAAATCTGCAAGAAGCCAGACTCTCTATGCAGTGCAACAATGAAAAAACAGAACCATCACCATTCCTCAAACATCAAATAATAAAATCAAGAAATAAAATAAACCCATTTTCATAACACTAAAATCATACTAATAATATTATTTAAAAACTGATGGATAAAAGATCAAATAATTAAAAACTCATATACAAGTTTTTTTTAAATGCCCCAAACACCAATAAAATATCTCAAAACAGCAGACACAGCAAATAACACCTGAAAAATAAAACTAAAAAAGATTTTAAAAATTCACATTTTCCATGCCTGGGAACTTTTGATTTCCAGATGCCCTGAAATTGTCATGGATTACCAGGCAGAGAGTAACAGGAGTAGTTGTACCCACACATGCTCCCTCTCATACATACATGCTTTCTCTCACTCCCCTACATACATACACAAATGCTCTCTCTCACTCTCCCACACACATGCTTTCTCTCATTCTTCCACGCACAAGCACACATGCTCTCTCTCACTCTCCAACACACATGCTCTCTCACTTTTCCACACACAAGCACACATGCTCTCTCTCACTCACTTCCCTTGACTTAGCAGGCAGCAGCAGCAGAGTCTCCTTCTTCAGCCCCCGTGGCCAAGGGAACAACTTCCAGCCACAGGGCATTGGATTATTTCCTACAGAGCATGCTTCTCTTCCTCCTCAGCAATGTGGCCTCGCCGAAATTGACGGCTTGGCCAATGCTGCCTTAATAAGTAGAAAAGCAGCATGGCCCTGGTGGCTATGCTGCTGATTCTGGTGGGGCCGCACTGCTTTTCCACTTACTAAGGCAGTGCTGACCACATTGTCGATTTTTCTTGACAGCACAGACCTCCATCTTCTAATGCCGGTGGGATCGGGTCCACCAGTAGCACCAGAGGCCTCCTCTTCTTTCGCCACTGATGGGATCGAGCCTTCCGGCGGCACCATGGACACTCTTCTTCTGCCGCCGTTGGGATCGTGTCCACTGGTGGCACCATGGGCCTCCTCTTTTTCTGCCGCCGGTGGAATCGGGTCCACCAGCGGCACCACAGATACTCTTTTTCTGCCGCCGGTGGAATCGGGTCCACCAGCGGCACCACAGGCCTCCTCTCCCTGCTCCCAACGCTGCCTCGCTGAGTGTGCCACCCAGTGGAATTGCACAGTTTGCACACCCGGTGGCACCAGGCCTGTCTCCAGCTCACCCCTCTCCTCCTTTCCCTGCAGGCTGCCTGGGAGGAGAGATTGGGCACTGTATGGCCAGTAGAGTCATAGGGGCAGAGCCTTGAGTGCTCATGCCATGTGCCTCTTGAAACTTTCCCTTTTGCCCAAGGATAAAAGCAGATCTGATGTTACTAGTTTCTTTTTCCTGGATACTTTAAATATCTTTTTTTCAGGATATGCAAATATTGTAATTCTCCCTCAACTATCTACAACTATTAGCTTTAATACATTTACAACAATTTCTGCCCAGGCTTTTAATTAGGAATTTAATCTTCAGAGGTCCAAAAGATTTTTGGGTGAGCTGAGCCCTTAATGAATAGAAACAAGTTTAACTGTAGTAATTTAATGCACCTCAAGGGAAAATGTTGTATCAACAATTAACAGCAGCATAAACGTCACCATGCCTGCCCACTCACCATAAACAGTCATAAGGGAATGTAAAATCCTCTTCAATAGTAATTGATGAAAATGTTCAAGGTCAAATCAGTATGTGTACATGTCTGTATTAAAGATATACTCATACAGCACTGTACACTGCTCAGCAGGCTGACACAATGATTATATGCCCATGCAAAACATCTGGTTTTTCTGGGATGCAATTCAGTAACACAGGGAATCTGGGCAATATTCTCAGTTAATTATGGAACATATTAGAAGATTATTATGATGCCTGTTATTAGGTACCAAAGGGTTTTTGCTAATGCTGAAAGTAAAATTTAAAAAATGGGCACAGTGGCCTAAGGAATAATTTTCTTCTCTGTGCAGCTAGAGGGTAGTGCAAGGTGAGGTCATTCCTTTTAATTCCTATAGAAAATATCATGCATCAATTACATCTTTCAATAATTCTTATATTCTCATGGTGATAGACAATATATTAAATAGTTTGAATCAGCAATGCCACTCATCGAGACATTATTCCAGAACATGCTGAGAAATTAATATATTTTTTGAAACATTTAAAGTCTTCATTGTTCAGGGAACGTCTTTATAGCACATTACTGTGGCTGATTGCATCCACTCTCTCAGCGTGGCACCACCAAATAATAAGATATTACCAAACAGGAGATCTTTGCATAGTGATGTTTGGACATGAAGGCTTTCTGCAGTGTGATACTAGGAACAAGCCCAAACAAAACTTCTTGGAAAATAAGCTCATTCAGCATCTAACCTACTTTTTCAGATGTCAGCACCAAGCCAGACACTGAAATAAATGTCTTTCAGCTCATATTTAGATTCTTGACAAGTCATCTCCATTTTTGGTTTGTTTCATGGAGACTATAATTCTTAAGAGTTTCATATCCGCTGGAGAGGATGTGATGGACTTGCAGATTCATGAACAGTTATGAATATTCTAATATTTGATTTTTTACAACTTTAATGCCTTTTTAATTATACATTGCACTGCATCCCTCAATATAAAAAAAAATGGCTACTGTTGATATACATATGATTTCACACAAAATAACAATGTTCTTAATTATGTTTCCAAAATATGTCATAAGTTGCTGGAACGCTGAGTGATAGCTTAGTGCTATAGTGCATTTATTTCTTCCCTCTCCTTTTTAAAAAGAAAGCAGATTTTCTGTTAAGACATCTCATCCCCTGGTTTTTATGACCATGCATACACATTTTATTATAACTGTATAATTGGATGTCTGAGTTATTTGATTTTTTGTTCTTTTTACTAATTTTACTGTGTTTTCTCAATGGCCATTAATTTATTTTTTTTATATTTATTAATAGTTAATAGATGTTCATAATACTTTGTAATATGCATAATGTGTTTTAAACATTTTATTGTAGTTGATTTTATTATATTAATTTTATGTTACATTTGTAAGGTATTGTTTATGTTTAGTTTTATGATAAATTTGTATAAATTATTGTACGATTGTTCCACACTTTGAACATCTTATTAGAAAGCATATAATAAATAAACTGCTAACCTAATACTTTAGGTAGATTTTGACTTTGACCTAGCAATAAAAAGGTTTTATTTTCAATACAGAAAGATATATAAAAGTGAAAGATGATAATTCCTAGTACAATTTCAAAATGGATGTGTATTGAAAAAACCTACCACAGTATCCTGGGGTTCCACATACAGTCTTCATGGTTACCTGATCATCCACAATCTTGGAAAGGCCAAAGTCCGCTATAAAAATTAAAACAGTAGATACATAAACAAAAAGAATTGTATTCCCTGTCTACTTGTGGCAACATTAGGATAAATAGCCATTTGTGACTGTTTTACATGGTATTCATTTTCCACATTTATTGACGGGTACCATCGTTTAAGTGGTTGATGTACAACAGAACAAAATGTATAATGTACATCATCATATAGCAGGACATAAATATGGGCTATCTGTCCTCCGAACTGGGAAAACACAGCCTATAATGAAGGAATAATACTGAACAGATGTAGAAAAGCAAAATCCAGCAAAATCTAGGCTTTTCACTTTGGAGAAAAATGATTACATCAGAGAATGCATCTGCTATGGAATTTCATGTTAACATTTTTGATGAGACAGACAGAAAGGGTGTAATTCGCCATGCACAGCATGCTGTAGGCCATCTGCAAAGTATCCATCGAATGCTGGGGGCCATTTATAAACCTCTGAGAATCTGATGAATGTTCTCGGTTTCCTCAGCACCTGTGGATGTTTCTCTATTAAAATCTAAGGTGAATAAATCCACAAATTTGCAAATTATGTGAAGCATTCATGAAATTTACCAATGACTGAACCCTTGGCAGTCTTGGATTTTGGGTATTTGTATATTTTAAGAGCCAACACAAGCAGTAATACAAGCAACACAAGTTTAAATGGAGAAATAATTATCGGAAGTCAGTTGCATACTGTTTCTATTATTGTAAGGGTTTGCACATTTGAGGAAGCAAAGCACTTCAAACTGAGATTATCTAGAGTCTACCCTTATAATGAAAGAGAACTTAATTTTGTAAGCAAGAAAAACATGTGAACCTTAGTTTAAATAAATTTTGTCGGTATCCTACAGCAAAAAAAGAATTAATGGTTATCACAATTTGCTTAAGCCTTTTAATTATAGGTACCCAGTTATCTTGGGAATGTTTGTAAAAAAAATTTTGTATCTCTGAAATATTTTAGCTACAAATGAATAAGCCATTAAAAATCCAAAATTCACAGTTTTCCAATGGCATATGGCATTTTAGGGATGTGCAGACAAAAACTTTATGTTCATAAGTCCATAAGTCGAAAGGGGGGGTCAATTTCGGTCAATATGGACATATGTAGAATTCTATAAGTTGAGTCTATGTCCATACGTGCACCGATTCCCTAAATAAAAATTTAAACCCCTCACCCTCCTTAATCCCCCCCAAGACTTACCAAAACTCCCTGGTGGTCGAGCGGGGAGTCAGGACGCCATTCTTGTATTCCTATGCAAGGAGCACGTGACGTCTGCGTCACTCCGACGTGACGCCGACGTCACGTGCTCCTCGCAAAGGAATACAGAAATGGCGTCCTGACTCCCCGCTCGACCACCAGGGAGTTTTGGTAAGTCTTGGGGGGGGATTAAGGAGGGTGAGGGGTTTAAATTTTTATTTAGGATCAACAATCGCGATTTCCAACGTATTCAACATAGCTATGTTGAATACGTTGGAAATCCGATCGTTTTCACCTCATCACTTTTTTAAGTTAAAAAAAAAATTACGTTGCGTTTTACATATGCGTTCAAAACGAATGCACACCCCTATGGCATTTTGCCTGGAGTTACTGTTCTAGAGATATAGCCATGTCAAATGCTTTCCCAGGGACTTCAGGACTAAACAAACCTAGCTGATGATACTCATTTAGGTCAGATCACATAAAAAAGGAGAAACTTTTCAATATTTGAATGCAAAGTATTTATTGCAACAATATCATTACTGAAGCGATCATATTCAGGTAAGCCATTTCCGTGCATAAAACACCGATTTATGCATGTAAATGGTTTGCTATAAAATTGCCCAGGGTTTGTGCATATAAAACTGTACCCAAAACACAATTTCACGCATTCTTTTATGCCTTCAAAGAAGAGGGGTGCGGGGAGGGGGCAGCTGGAGAATGGGAGTAGAGTTTGGATTTATGTGACTGCTTTTGACTTTTAAAAGTGTGCACGTAATTCATACAGAGAAGTTACACAATGCAAAGTGCCGGTGTAACTTTGTGGGCAAATATCTGCATGTACTTTTGCATTATTTTCAAAGCGGCTTCATGAGCATCAGTTTCCTTTGAATATTGGTGCAACGTTTGCACATATCTTCTGCATACATTTCGTGCAAATTTACAAAATTATCCTCCCACCTATTATTTGACTATGGAGATGTAGTTCTCATAAATCTTGCAGCCAGGCCCTTCAGGTTCTTAACGGCACTTGGAGTTGCATCAGGTTACATAATCATCCGCTCAAGTGGATCTGATTAGCTGAGCTGGACTAGTTAAAAAGAGAGGGAGCTAGGACATTGATCTTGCTGTGTGCTGTGGAAGCAGAGTACTTTATGTGGTTGTCTGAGGTCCCTAGCACTGGTATGCACCATCTTGCTGTGTCATCTTTTCAGATTAACAAACTAGTGTTCTGTACTTTAAGTCTGTAAATTGATATGGAAACCTATCAAGTATGTTAACTTCAGAAGAACAGTGACATAAAATAAAATATTTATGGTGGGGGTGAGCAACACATAATGATAATTTTCAACAAGAAAGGTGTTAAGAGGAGGCCATGGTTCAGAATAAATCACATGCTTTGAAGGATTTTTGTTTAATATTAGAAAATCTAAAGACACTTCTTTAGCAATTAAATATCTCTGATCTATTTTAAAGTGGCTGATAGATTTGCTCTTCCTATTCCCTACAGATCTCTCTGGCTCATCATTTGCCGAGACTCCAGCTTGGGTGACTGACAATTCAGAGAGATGAATAAAAAAAAGGAGAGAGACACTAATGGCAGATCCAGGCTATTTTATTTCTTGTTTCTATTGCTTAGAATTTTATTTAACATATCATATATAGTGATATATAAATTCATTAGGAAAAATGTTATTATTGTATACAAAACATTTTATCAAAAAACTTCAAAAAACATTCAATTACTATTCATCGTCGGATACATAGAGTAAATAACAAATGTTTACCATAAAAACTCATTCACACACACAATCATGCTATTAAAAAAAATTTTCTTTTAGAAAATCTGTATAACAATGCAGTTGTCTCACTCCCTCTTTACAACATTATATTTATTTTGTAGTTCTATTTCACAAACATAGTCCCAACATATTTCGCCATTCAATAGGCTTCTTCAGGGGAGCATAATACACAGATCTTCAAAATTTCCTCCACGAATTCACCCAAATGTATCCACACTCAATTTTCACAGTATATTATTTTTTCTACATCAAGACAAACCAAACGTATTGTCTCCACAGTTCCACCTTTCTCTCTTGTATAATCATCAAAACGCTCACCACGGCACTCCCATTTTTCAGAGATTCCACATCTTCAAACTGCTTTTACTGTTGACTTCCTTACATCAACGATGCTAAAAAACCAACTTTCGAGGGTCACGTGATGCGGTGAGCCGGGCGAGTCGCGTTTGCCTGAGCTCCGGGAGCTGACCCCCGCAAAACCTTACAAAACCCGCCGGAAAAGTCTGCCCCGAGCGCTGAAAGGCACAATACATCTGCAGGAAGAACAGGGGAGACGGATCTGTGCGGTAATCAGTGCAGCAGTACCCGAACATGGCCTCAAAGGCACTTAAAAAAGACAAGCAAAAAACCGCCGGAACGGAAGACAAAATGGCGGACGGCGGCGGCTCTGTAGACGCGATCGTGGGAGAAGACAGAGGAATTGAAAAGCTTACTGCGGCGGTGGTGGCCGCTCTCGACCACAAATTTGCAGCGATTCATGAGAATTTTGATGCCCTGAAAGAAACGCTGGGAGACATAGGTCATCGGATCGAAATTGCTGAAGGGAGAATTTCAGTTGTGGAGGAAGATAACCTCGCGATAGCGGCAAAAATTACCGCTATGGAAGCGGCCATAAAAATGGCTGAAGAGAAGCTAGAAGACCTAGAAAATAGGTCGAGGAGGAATAATTTAAAATTTCTTGGCCTCCCGGAGGCAATTTCAGATGGAGACTTGAGAAGTACACTAGAAGGGTGGCTGCCCCGAGTGTTACAGCTCCAGGAAATGGATGGAAAACTTCAGATTGAGAGAGTCCACAGACTGGGCGTAAGGAGGGACTCTGAGAGGCGACCCAGGCTAGTTATTGCTAGATTCTTAGACTGGGGTCAGAGGGCTCTCATACTCGCAGCTTACCGGAAGAACAAAACAACGCTTTATCAGGGCCAAAAAATTATCATTTTTCAGGATTACTCGGCTGCAGTTGCGGCAAAGAGAAAGCTGTTTTCCAAAACATGTCAGGACCTCTATAACCAAAAAGTGCGCTTTGCGCTGCAATATCCAGCTACACTGAAGATCTGGAGTGAGGGCAAGATTCTCTCTTTTGACTCTCATCAAACAGCAGAGGAGTGGATTGCCAAAAGCAAAGGGACAACTTGAGTGGACAGGTGTCTTTGCCGGACTACAAGGCCAGGAGATCTCAGTAATATTGCTGACCACTCCACTGTACTCTCACATGGCAAGTGCCATTAGAGCCGCTGGCAGGTTTGGAAGCTTCGGCGGCAGTTCTGTTTCTCAGTTTCTGTTTCTCAGCTTTTCATATAATAATTTTCCTATTCATACAAGCTGTATCTAATAATGGGGGCATGGGGAAAATGATTTGCTTCACTGTAATATGTTATAATGAAGTTCGTTTATTGTTCCTTGGTTCAGTAATTCCGTTTGAGGAGTATGGTGGGAGGTTTTCACATGCTAGGGTTAAGGGCATGAGTATTACCTCCATAGTGCAGAAATACCATAGGGACCACTAGCTACCATTTCTGATGTCGTCTATTCACAGGAGGGGGTGTAATAGGTTAGCGAGGACTAAAGTTCTTTGCCTGCTAGCCCGGGAAGTGCGCTTGCCGGAGTCAGCCATGCTGGCGGGGCAGGATAACCTAGCAGGGGTACGACATGGCGGAGGGGAGGGGGGACGCTCCCGAGCGCACGTGTTGCGGACCTTGACCCCACGGGAGATGGGGATAGCAGGAGTTCCGGGGTGTGTAAGCCTACCCGGTAATGACAGGCTTCAGGGGACTTTGGGGTTTTGGGAAGTGGGGGGAGGGGGGGGGGGAGGGGAGGGGATTGGAATTGGGAGAATGGGAAATACCAAGGGTCATCTAATCAAGGAACTAAAAGGGTTCAAGGACAAACATTCAGAATGCACAAGGTACCTGGAGGCCCAGGCTGGGGGGTCTCGAGGGAATGTTACTCTATTGAAGTTTCAGGCCTGGGGGACAGCTTACTTTAGGTCATGACGACACTCAGATGCGGGTCCTGGAATGTAGGAGGAATAAGTTCACCAATTAAGAGGCAGAAAATACTCAGTGCCCTTCAAAGAAAAAAAATAGGAGTTGCCAGCTTACAGGAGACACACTTGACCACCGAAGAAAGTAAAAAATTGAAGCGTAGCTGGGTAGGCCAGTGTTTCTACTCCCAGGCTGCTCATAGAAAGGCGGGAGTCGCACTACTGAAACACAAAAACATCACTTTCGAGACGACATACCAACATAGCGATGAGGAAGGCAGATATCTAATTGTGGTGGGAACAATTAAAGGCAGGGAATACACATTTTGTACGGTATATGCCCCAAATTCTTATTCTCATTCATTTCTACAAAAAATAGTGGCCAAGCTCCTTTTGGTTGCTCGTGGATCAATAGTTCTGTTAGGAGATTTAAACTATGTCAGCGATCCTCTGCTTGATAGAACAGGGCCGGGGAGCTCAGGCGTGGGGAAGAAACCCAAGGGAATTGAATATTTATGCACCGAACTACATTTGATGGATATCTGGCGCACATTGCATCCAACTGAGCGTGACTATACTCACGTCTCGCGATCACATGCCACGATGTCCAGGATTGATTATATTTTGGTAGCAGAGAATGTCTTTTCTCGAGTAGACAGAGCGGAGATTGGCCCTATCGAGATATCCGATCATGCAGTTATCTGGATAGACATAAAAAGCAGGGAGGTTCACCCGGGCCCTTCAATGTGGAGATTCCCAGGGCACTTAGCGGACAATCAAAAATTTCAGGAATTTTTAAAGGGCCGATGGAGGGAGTATGAATCACATAACAAACTACATAAGGCCGACCCGATTTTATATTGGGACGCCGGAAAAGCAGTCATGCGGGGTGAGATATTATCTTACCAAATTGCTAGATCTAAAAATATGCATAAGCAGATATTGAGCTTAGAATCTCAACTTAAGACTGCCAAGGCGCGTCTGGCCATGTCCAACACCAGACAAGCTAGAGAAGAATACCGAGCCATTATGCATTCATTAAATGAATGGCTACACAAGAAAGCACAGCAAGCGTTGTTATTTGGGGAACACAAGTTATTTCGATATGGCAATAAAGCCGGTCGGCTCATGGCCAATATGGTTAAGGCAGCCAGGGGAAAGTCGTTTATTACTAAGTTAAAGGATCCACAAGGTGTACCCATTACCCGGGCAACAGATGTTTGTGCGGTCTTTCGGGAATTCTATAAAAAGTTATACACTGAAGACCGCGCGGGGGGAACAGAGGAGGAGACAGAATTTTTTAAGGACCTTACGCTACCCCACGTGAGCCCAGCACAACTGGAACAGATAAATAAACCAATAAGCCTGGTGGAAATAATAGGGGTGATTAGAACTAGTAAGAGGGGTAAGGCACCAGGGCCTGATGGATTTAGTGCCGAATACTATAAATCACTGGTATATCAAATCGCCCCGGACTTGCTGGCATTCTTTCAAGAAGCGCAAAAGAGGCAGAGCTTCCCGGCCGATTTCACTAAGGCTTATATCACAGTTTTAGAGAAGCCGGGCAAAGATCCGGCTCTGCCGTCATCTTACAGACCGATATCTTTGCTAAATTATGAAACTAAGATCTTTGCAAAGATATTAGCAGATAGACTTAGCGTGGTCTTCCCTACCATCATAACCCAAAATCAAGTAGGGTTTGTTAGGGGAAGGGCGATCAGTACGAATGTCACCAAACTGCTTATTGCCTTAGACGAATGCAATTCTGCGGGTACCCAGGCTCTCATAGTGGGATTTGATTCCGAAAAAGCATTCGACAGAGTGTCCTGGCCCTATTTGTTCTCAGTGCTGGCACGCTATGGCATACAGGGAGACATCGTGACCAATATCCATCTGCTATACACTAAACCAAAGTCAGCTATTATAGCCAACGGCCAAGTGTCGGAGGACTTTTACTTGGGACGAGGAACCAGGCAAGGCTGCCCTCTGTCTCCGTTATTGTATATTTTAACCATTGATCCTCTATTATGAAAAATTGAAGGAGACAAATCAATCATGGGGTATAGGTGCCGATCTCAGGAATTTAAGGTCTCTGCCTTTGCGGATGACGTATTGGTATTCCTGACGAGCCCACAAATTTCATTGGTAAAGGTATTGAATCATCAGAAGTCATTTGGTACTTTCGCAGGATTAAAGATTAATGAAGAAAAATCGGAGGTTATGGATATTGGATTAGGAGTTAAGGCCGGATGGGAAGGGGCATTCCCGCTGAGATGGGTGCATAAGTCCATGAGATATTTGGGCTTACAATTAATTAGAGAAGTAGGCCTCCTTAGAGGGATGAACATTCGGCCACTACTTGCCAAAATGGAGGACAGATTGAAGATGTGGGCTTCTCTCCCGTTGTCTATAATGGGCAAAATAGGATTGTTGAAGATGATGGAGCTTCCGCGTTGGCTCTATGTGTTGCAACAGCTACCCTTTTGGTTGACTAAGGGAGAGATGAAACAGATAAATTGAATCATTCGAAATTATATATGGGGGGGAAGGCGCGCACGGGTATCATTACGGTCTTTGATGCGCCCATATAACCAGGGAGGCTTGGCCTGCCCAAATTGGAGGGATTACAATTTGGCATGTTTATTGAGACATGTGCAGGACTGGCTACAGGCTACCCGCTCTTATTCCCCTTATGATTTCGTTCGAGAGTGGACGTATCCTTACCGGCCAGAAAACTTACTCAAGCTTCGAGCAGCGGAGGTTCCATCGTCCTATAAAAATAGATTGGTATTACAAGAGTGTAGCAAAGCGTGGAAGTTCCTTTGCAAGGAAAAACTAGGATGTCCGGAAACACACATTCATTATTTGACGTTTAGAGGCAACCCGCTCTTTGAGGCGGGGATGTCCAGTCCCACATTCCGGGCCTGGGAACGGAAGGGGCTAATACGGGTGATACAGATGTGGGATGCAAGGTTAGGAACGGTGAGGACATTCCAAGATCTGCGTGATACCTTCGGACTGGATTCAAGGGACTTCTTTGCTTACCTCCAAGCTAGACATTATATTTCTACCATGCAGGGGCCACAGAGCGGGGACCAACAATCTGAACTTTTCAACCACTTTTTCGCTCCAATGGGGAAACCGTTGAAGTCTTGCTCTGAATTTACTAGAGCGTTACAGGGTGTGAAGGAGGAAGAGACATTGTCAGAAATTCAACGGAAATGGGAATGCCGCGTGGCAGTTTGTCTGTCTACAAAAGACATTGCACAGCTCTGGATGGACTGTCTGACAGCTACTGAGAACATTACGTTGAGAGAAACTGGATATAAGGTTCTTCGTGGAATGTTTTTGTCCAGAACTCAGCTGTATGTTGCTAAGTTAAGCACTACGGATCACTGTTTGAAGTGTACACGTTTACCCGGGACCTTTATGCACATGCTTTGGAGTTGCGATGTGGTTAAGCGGTACTGGAAACGAGTGACTAATACGATCAGCCAAATTTTACAGGTACAAATACCGCTGCGACCAGAGATATGTCTACTACGCTATTTCCCGGGCATGTTGGATCAAATCACTGAGTGGGACTCTATCTTTCTGAGGAAAGCGCTTTTGGCAGCCCTGCAACCGATATTGGGGGAATGGATCACACCAGAACCGCCGAAAGTGGAACAATGGACAAATAGGCTTTACAAGCTCCTACAGTTTGATTACATGACTGCGAACACTAAGACTCCAGAAGCAAAGGCAAAATGTCAAAGAATTTGGCATAAATATTGGAACACTTTATCCTTACCCATGCAGGAATGTGTCAAAAACTGCACTATACCTTGAATCTCATTGAGACTTTGGAGGACTGTATGATGACCGTACACAGCGCAGAGGGAGGGAAGGGAGGGAGGGAGGGGATAGGGGGGGGATATATAAACGGAAAAGTTGGGACGGATGCATAGCAAGTTATGTGATGACATCAGTAATATATGTTGGTAGAGTTTGTTTATTCCTACATTGTCAATATGTTATGATTATTCTACATGTGATATGTTTTCAAACTGCAATAAACATATATATAAAAAAAAAACAAAAAACCAACTTTCCCAAAACCTCAGCGTTCTCGCACAGCTGTTTTCAAAAATAAAATCTTTTCTAATGAATTTATATATCACTATATATGATATGTTCATGTTGTGTTAGAGTGTGTGATATATTTTTTATATAATTGCCATTTCTTTGGATCTGACAGAATTTTATTTAGGCATAATTAGTTGGTAGGGAGAGAAAAAAATATTGTTGTTTGTGGATAATGTACACATTGTATGCCTTTCCTGTTTTATCTATAATTGTTTTTCTTTTACGCCTAGGTAAAATGAATCCTTGTTTTTAATGATCTCTTCTTCGATTTGTAGTTAATGAAGAAATAAATCAAACTAATTTATGAAGGGTAAATCTTCCAATTTTTCTCTTTCTAAAACGGCCTACGCCGTAGCTCATTCCGAGAGGTTCACCTGATATCATATCGGGAGCTCTGGTTGGGGGAGGGGAAAACATACCAACTAACATGAGTTGCCATGTACCCCACCCCCATCAGCTCCCACAATAATAACAAGGGCACTGCTCATTCACTGAAAACTGTTTAAACACTATAGCATCGTTCTACCAGAAAAACAGAGGGATCATGTCCCAAACAGAAATGTAGAAAATAAAAAATTGTGATCACATCAGAATTTCCAGATCAACTAAATAAAAAGCACGATGCTGGCAAACCGGATGCAGTGATAAAAAGAGAAAACTAGGAATGTGCTTTTGTTGAGAAAGAAATTTAGACAAAATTTCCCCATTTCAATTCGCTCTGGAAACAAAAAGAAACAAAATTTTGGTTACTTTTGTTTTATTTCCTTTCCTTCTACCCTTCCCTCAACCCCTTACCCCCATCTCTGGGGTTTAAGGGACTGAAACAATCCCCAGCTGCTCCCGCCCCGCCGGGTCTCCACTTCAAAATGGCAGTGCCCAGCCCTAAGGTTGCTGCCATTTTGTTGCACAGAGGTCAAGAAGTGCCTGAAAGCCAGCTGGGGCCATTTTGAGATGGAGACCCGGCGAGGCAGGAGCAACCGGGGACTGCTGCTGTCCCTTAGACCCCGAGCATTGGGCGGAAATCAATGTGGGCTCTGGGGAGGTTGTGAGGGGGCTTTGGTGGCGGCAGCAGCAGCGGCAGATGGGAAGGGGCTGGGGCAGACCTGACGAGTTTTCTCTGTATTTTCTTTTTTCTTTGCGTGTTGTTTCTTTTGTTCTAAATAGGTGAAACAAAACAAATGAAACAAAAATAAGAAAAAAAAAAAAACCAAAATAAATGAAAAACAAAATAAAATGAAAAAAATGTTCAATGCATACCCCTGGAGGAAGGCACGAGGGCAGCATTGCTAATAGACGTGTCAGTATCAGGCAACCTATTCTGCAGGGAGAGAGACAGATCATCAGGCACAAAGAGATAGAGGCCAGGAAAATGTGATACAAAGAAGCAGAAATCCCCATTGTTTGGAGCACCACAGACCTCATTCAAAAGAAGTTCCCAGTGGCTTAAATATGCTACCTTTTTATATTATACCATATGAACTCCAGAAGGAAGCTCTTCAGCGCAATGTGAATAATAAGACAAGCACTAGCCGTAAATCTGAGGCATTGAGATCATACCCAGCATACCCTGGTTTAAGAGCGAGGCTCAGAATGATCAAGAACAAGACGAGAATGGTAACGGAATTCAAAAGGGTGTGTGGGATGAGCACAGAAGGCCCACAATGGCGAGAGGATAGGCAGGGAGAAATGGGGAAACGTGCGGTAACATGGGGTACAACATTTCTGCATGGGGGAAATCTGCACGCAGCAGCAGCTGCTACCCTAAACATCTTGCTTGGCAGATTGCATGGGCCATTTTTGGTCATTATCTGACATCATTTTCTATGTAACTGTGGTATGAGGAAAACAAACCCAAAATAAACCCTGCACCTCCAGTTATGTAAATATATACTTTGCATCCACAGAAGCACCCCATCCCTTACCCCCCCCCCCCCCCCCCCCCCCCCCCACCACCACCAATAATGGGTGCAGAGCAGAGCTAGGATATTTCTCCAATACAACTCACCATACCAAAAATATATTTGCCTTCTAGTGTCATCTCAGAAACAGAGACACAAACTCCCTCTACTACCAGGCACATTGTAAAATAATACAAAACCTTAAAAAAAACAAAACAAAAAAACAATCAGCACGTATGTAGCAAACCTGCCATACCATAACAACCTTAACTTGCAGGACTCAAATAGCAACAACCCTACCTATGAAAAGGCAGCACTGCAAATATTATACATGGCCCTAAAAACACCAATATACCATTTATGGAGAAAACAAAATAAGACTGATATATATCCCTACACGCTGGCAAAATACCTCACTTTGGTTACACATGCAGAACACCCACATACTTTCACAAATAGAGAATAACTGACAATACATTACAAATGTGAAGACAGAAACTGAAATGGAAACCCAAGAAGCCTCTCCATGCATTGTAAAACTGGAGAACTAGAAAAAGAAATACATTTCCTCCTATCCTAAGCAAAGTACAAAGAAGAAGTGCACATTCCTAAAACTGACGTATTCTAGCTCTTTCATGCATCTCTCCTCCTGTCCATCATTCCCATGTTGATTCTATCTCTCTAACCATCCCCTCTCACGTCTCCCAAATATTTTCTTTCAGTAATCCCCTCACACTCTCTCATTCCTACTCATCCTCCTCTCTGCCCTCTCCCTATAACTTGTCACCCATGCTCCCTCTCTCTCCTGCTCCCCATCCCCTTCCATGCCCCGACATCCCCCCTATCTTCATGACTCCTCTCTCTGCATCTCCTTGCCCAGCAGCCTCCAACCCCCTCTGCCCTCTTCCTTCCCACCAGCAGCTCCCTGTCCCTCTCTTCTTTGCCTAGCAGCCTCCTGACATCCCACTATCCCCCACCCAGCAGCTCCTGACCTTTTCTCTCCCTTTTCTCCCCCATACCTCCCTGCCCAGCAGCCTTCCGACCCCTCTGTCCCCCACCTCTCCCAATCCAGTAGTACCTCACCATTTCCTAATTCCTAGCCAGCAAAAGGCCCCCAGTCTAGGCCTTCCCTTCACCATACTGTCAGCAATTCAACAGTGGAGATCTCTACTTGTCTTCAGGCCAGAAGACACAAAAACAGTAAAGAAGCAGCAGGCTGGGAGGTGGGAAGGATGTGGCGGCTCTCTCCTCTAGCCCAGCAATGGATGTGATACTGGTAAAAGGCAGCATACAACATGGTTCTGTCCTTTGGCTGATGGTGGAAACACACTAACAGTGACAAGAGGCAGCTGGAGCTCTATGCATGCACAGCAAGCGCCTCTCTCCCTTGTGCGGCCTTGTGCGCCTGTGCTGACCAGTGCAGATATTGATGATAGAGTCAGGGTGCATGCTCTACAGCACATATGCTGCTGCTGGAAATAATGGGCATTAATATTAATGCTTGCATTTAATGCAGGGGTTATTTAGTGCCATGTTAAGAGTCATGTAGACAAAACAAAAAAAAAAAGTATCTTGTGGGCATAGCAGCCTCTGAAAAAAAGCCTGCCCCTCCCCCCCCCAGCAACAAAAGAAGGGCCTCCACCCCTACCCTCAAACTCTCTAATGCCAATTATTTAACAAGTTCAAAGCAGAACTGCTGTCAGGATCTCAGGCCAACGCTTTCTTTGTTATAATGTTGCAACGCTGGTAGCTTACACTTTTAGCATTGCTAGGTAGCAATGAGTAAAGTGTTGGCCCAGGATCTCGGCAGCAGTCTGCCACAATCCAGGCAGAAGATTTAAAATTTAAAAGGTACCACGAGGGGGGGGAGAGGGTGGAGGATAGAGGAGGCAGTAGGAGGCACAGGATGGCTGACTCTACAATATCTTGATGGAACCGAAGAATGAATGTAGGGATAGGGGAAGACTGACCTGGATTCCTATTGGTTTCAGAGAGGTCTGGGAGGTGGGTGGAGGCTCAGCCCTGCACGGTTCTTGTTTTGTTGCTCTTGTGGGCAGGAGGACTTTGTTTTGGACTGCTAGGCCCACAAGATACTTTTTTGTGTGTGTGTTTGTCTACATGGCACTTAAACAGCTATATGCTTTTGACTATAACTGGCACACAAAGCCAGATAACCTTAAACCTAACCGGCTATATTCAAAAGTTAGCTGGTTAGGTTTCAAGTTACCAGCTAAAAGTAACCAGATAACTTTAATTGGGGGTACATTTATCCCACTGAATGTCCAGGACAAGTTATCCAGCTAACTTGTTTGCTGGCCGCCTTACTAAATCTTACCCCTTCTCTCTTTTTCTTTTTTATTGCTGCCATGGAAACAATACTGCATATGGCATATCATTCGTTTAGTAAATCAGGATAGATGTAATGCTGGCATTAAACTGACAGGTAACTTCAGTTATCAAGCCAGCTTTAACTCCGGTTAATACATAAATCCCTTAGTTTCCAAGTGGATATGCAGGACTTGAATGGTCTGATGCATATGGAAGAAGGCGAAAACATTGAGACCAAAATGCAACTAAATCTACCTAAATCCCTCAAAATAGTACTATTGGAGGAATGCAAAATCACTGCTAATTCTCACCGATTTTAAGTGGTGCATCTGGAGCTGGAGTTGCATAGAGTAGATTCTCTGGCTTGAGGTCACGGTGGACAATTCCGTTTTCATGCAGGTACTGCAAGGAAAATCAAACAAATCAAAGAATAAAGCTCATAATGCTGTTATAGTTAAAAAGATAAATTTGTTTCACAAATTTTACAGCTAATTATTGTCTACTGATTCAAATCAAATAGACTACAAAGGTATACAGTCCTTCCTGCACCCACACACTATCCTACCCACACACACTCAAGAGCTGTAAAAAATGTCTATGAATCATATCTAAAAATCTTTATAGTTTGTCTGTATAGTACAGAGTTAATACCATAAGTTTCTTTCCCCACAATTTGGCTAATCAGACACAAAATTAGGATCTGTAGTGGTGAAAAATTATCTATTCAGTTCAGCAAACTCTTTCTATAACTATCAAATCCTTAGAAAAATAGTTCATGTGGAAAGCATTAAGGAAATACAAATTGGAGTACAAGCCCATACACACATAGCTACAATTGGACCAGCTGAAGTAATTTTCAAAGGAACAAATATGGATCAAAATAATGGTATAGGAAACTTGCTTACTGTAAGTGGTATATTCCATAAATAGTAAGAGGAATTAGGCATCATCTGGGGGTGACGTCAAGTGACTGCACCGAATGGACTCATCCCTCTTAGCTAGAGGAACTTTTAGCTCTACTGAGCATGTGCAGAAGTTCCTGTATGAGCTTTTTAATATATTTATAAATGATCTAGAAAAAGGTACGAGTGAGGTGATCAAATTTGCAGATTACACAAAATTATTCAGAGTAGTTAAATCACAAGAGGATTGTGATAAATTGCAGGAAGACCTGGTGAGACTGGAAAATTGGGCATCCAAATGCCAGATGAAATGTAATGTGGATAAGTGCAAGGTGATGCATATAGGGAAAAATAACCCAAGAAAGAGATCCAAGAAATAACCCAAGAAAGAGATCTAGGCAAAATCATCAGTTCAGTGTGCTGTGGCAGTCAAAAAAGCAAACAGAATGTTGGGAATTATTAGAAAGGGAATGGTGAATAAAATGGAAAATGTCATAATGCCTCTATATCGCTCCATGATGAGACCACACCTTGAATACTGTGTACAAGTCTGATCTCCGCATCTCAAAAAAGATATAGTTGCGATGGAGAAGGTACAGAGAAGTGGAACCAAAATGATAAAGGGAATGGAACAGCTGCCCTATGAGAAAAGACTAAAGAGGTTAGGACTTTTCAGCTTGGAGAACAGATGGCTGAGGGGAGATATGATAGAGATGTTTAAAATCATGAGAGGTCTAGAATGGGTAAATGTGAATCGGTTATTTACTCTTTCGGATAATAGAAGGACTAGGGGGACATTTTCCATTTTATTCACCATTCCTTTCCTAATAATTGCTAACATTCTGTTTGCTTTTTTGACTGCTGCAGCACACTGAGCAGATGATTTCAATGTATTATCCACTCAACCCCTTCAAAAAAATGAAGCAGATATGTGAGGCAAGACTTCCCTTGGGTAAATCCATGCTGACTGTGTCCCATTAAACCATGTCTTTCTATATGCTCTGTGATTTTGATTTTTAGAATAGTTTCCACTATTTTTCCCAGCACTGAAGTCAGGCTCACTGGTCTAAAGTATCCCAGATCACCCCTGGAGCCCTTTTTAAATATTGGGATTACACTGGCCATCCTCCAGTCTTCAGGTACAATGGATGATTTTAATGATAGGTTACAAATTTTAACTAAAAAATCTGAAATTTCATTTTTTAATTGCTTCAGAACCCTGGGGTGCATACCATCAGGTCCAGGTGATTTGCTACTCTTTAGTTTGTCAATCTGACTTACTACATCTTCCAGGTTTACAGTGATTTGGTTCAGTTCATCTTACTCATCACCCTTGAAAACCATCTCCGGAATTGGTATATCCCCAACATCCTCACTAGTAAACACATAAGCAAAGAAATAATTTAGTTTTTCTGCAATGGCCTTATCTTCCCTAAAAGCCCCTTTAACCCCTTGGTCATCTAAAAGTCCAACCGACTCCCTCACAGGTTTCTTGCTTTGGATATATTTTTTAAAGTTTTTATTATGAGTTTTTGCCTCTACAGCCAACTTCATTTCAAATTCTGTCTTAGCCTGCCTTATCAGTGTTTTATACTTAACTTGACAATGCTTATGCTTTTTCCTATTTTCTTCAGATGGATCTTTCTTCCAATTTTTAAAAGATTTTTTTTGGCTAAAGTAGCCTCTTTCACCTCATCTTTTAACCATGCTGATAATCGTTTAGCCTTCCTTCCATTTTTCTTAATGCATGGAATACATCTGGACTGCGCTTCTAAAATTGTATTTTTAAACAATGTACATGCCTGTTGTACATTTTTAACCTTTGTAGCTGCACTTTTCAGTTTTTTTCTAACTATTTTCCTCATTTTATCAAAGTTTCCCTTTTGAAAATTTAGTGTTAGAGCTGTAGATTTGCATACAGGAACCCCGGTATATAAATTCTTTAAATAAATAAAATAAAATAAATATTGTCTCTCTTCCAGTCATTAGTTCAAATTTGATCAAGTTATGATCACTATTACCAAGTGGCCCCACTACCATTACCTCTCTCATCAAGTCCTGCTTTCCACTAAGAATTCAATCTAAAATAGCTCCCTCTCTCATTGGTTCCTGAACCAATTGCACCATGAAACAGTCGTTTATTCCATCCAGGAACTTTATGTCTCCAGCATATCTTGATGTTACATTTACCCAGTCAATATTGGGGTAATTGAAATCTAACTTAGTGAAAAGGAGTCAGTGGTAAACCACACAATAGATAATCATCAAAAAAGAAGTAGGAGTCAGTGGTAAACCACACAATATATAATCATCAAAAAAGATGATTAGAAGACCGGTTGGTTACTTTTTAAGTTTCACAACGTCAGGCTTGCTGACACCTTCTAGACTATATTATAATTAATTTTTGGTTTCCACTTCTTTTTTGATGGTAATTGAAATCTCCCATTATTACTGCACTGCCAAATTGGTTAGCTTCTCTGATTTCTCTTAGCATTTCATCATCTGTCTAATCATTTTGGCCAGGTGGACGGTAGTATACTCCTATCACTATACTCTTACCCAACACACATGGGATTTCTACCCATATAGATTCTACTGAGCATTTAATCACTTGTATGATCTTTATTCTGTTGGACTCTACACCCTAACAGTCATAAAGAGCCACACCCCCACCAAGTTGATCCTCCCTATCATTGTAATATAATTTGTACCCTGATATAGCACTGTCTCATTGGTTATCCTCTTTCCATCAAGTCTCTGAGATGCCAATTATGTCTATCTCATAATTCACTGCTATAACTCTAACTCTCCCATCTTACATAAGAACATAAGAACATAAGAAAATGCCATACTGGGTCAGACCAAGGGTCAGACCAAGGGTCCATCAAGCCCAGCATCCTGTTTCCAACAGTGGCCAATCCAGGCCATAAGAACCTGGCAAGTACCCAAAAACTAAGTCTATTCCATGTAACCATTGCTAATGGCAGTGGCTATTCTCTAAGTGAACTTAATAGCAGGTAATGGACTTCTCCTCCAAGAACTTCTCCAATCCTTTTTTAAACACAGCTATACTAACTGCACGAACCACATACTTCTTAGATTTCTGGCACTGGCATACAGACAATTCAATGTTCATTTTTTGTTTGTATTAACAACCTGATTTTCAATTGATAGGGATAATTTTTAATTCTTTAGTTCAGGTAATTATTTTCTTATAAGCACATGGACTACTTTTGCTTTTATTGGAACCTCTCTGATGGGATGCTCTAACCTGTTTCATTAATATCCTTCAAAGATACATTCCTCTGAATCATGCATTGCTGAGTGACTATCAGCCTTTCCCCTTGTTCTTTTTTTTTTTTTTTTCCAAAATACTTTTTATTAATACCGGACAGGCAGACAGCAGCGGCACCAAACAGCAGTACCAAAACAGTACAGTCCAAACAACAGATAAAAACTGCTCTATCTCCTTTTTAAAAGTTAGCACCAGTAGCCTGGTTCTACTCTGGTTAAGGTGGAGCCTATCCTTTCGGAAAAATCTCCTCCTTCCCCAAAGGGTTGTCCAGTTCCTTAGAAAACTGAATCCCTCTTCCTTGCAGCATCGTCTCATCCATGCATTGAGATTCTGTAGCTCTGCCTGCCTCTGGGGACCTGCACATAAACAGGGAGCATTTCAGAGGATGCACCCTGGAGGTTCTGGATTTCACCTTTCTATCTAAAATCCTAAATTTACTCCTGAATCTCCCTCCCACATTTTCCTATGTCATTGGTGCCACATGTACCATGACAGCCAGCTCCTCCCCAGCACTGTCTATAATCCTATCTAGGTGATGCATAAGGTCCACCACCTTTGCACCAGGCAGGCAAGTTACCAGGCAGTCCTCACATTGACCAGCCACCCAGTTATCTACATTTCTAATAATCAAATCACTAACTATGATGGCCAACTTAACCCTTACCTCCTGGGCAGTAAACCTGGGAGATGTTTCTTCAGTTTGAGAGGACAACATATCACCTGGAGAGCAGGTTCTTGCTACAGGATCACTTCCTGCTAGACCAGGATGATGCTTTCACATCGGAAGTTCTTTCTGATCCAAGGCAGCACCGGGGCTGTCAGACTGGATTTGGGACTTGGCTACTATGTCTTTGAAGGTCTCATCAATGTACCTCTCTGTCTGCCTCAGCTCCTCCAGATCTGTCACTCTAGCCTCCAGAGATTGGACTCATTCTCTGAGTGCCAGGAGCTCTGGAATGTGTTGCCAGAGAATGTGGTTAAGGCAGCCAGTGTAGCTGGCTTTAAAAAAGAGTTGGATAAGTTCCTGGAGGAGAAGTCCATAAATTGCTGTTGCTGGCAATTGGTAACATGGGAATTACTTACTGTTTGGGTACTTGCCAGGTACTTATGACTTGGATTGCCCATTGTTGGAAACAGGATACTTGTCTTAATGGACCCGTGGTCTGACCCAGTATGGCATATCTTACATCCTTATGATCTTATAGCTAAATATATCTAGGTAGTCAACTCTCCAGGGAGGCAGGCAGGCATCCAATGGCTAATTCATCCTGCTATCTACGGAAAACACTCACTCAGGTAAGCAAACTTTCTTTTTCCATTAAGAAGCAGGCTGAATTAGCCATGATCTATGGGGAGTCCCAAGCTGAGGGTTGCAATGGAGTGTTCACTGAATAAGCAACTCGGTCCCCACCATGGAGCGTAGACAACTACAAGAACAGCTTGCACAAAACTATTTGTCTAAAATTACTGACAGTCATAAAGATGTTGTTCAGACAGCAATGGAACATAAAAATGTGAACAGATGACCAAGTTGCAGCTTTGCAAACATACCTGAATGATTCCACCCTAAGATGAGCATCAGGAGAAGGCTGAACTAATGAGCATCAACTGAGATTTTGATCTGCAATCCTAGTAAGGTGTAGCAGTAATGAATGCATTCTGCTTTTCAAATGGATAATGAACATTAGGTGACTTTGACACCAAGTTTGTTTGTGTCGTATGCGACAATTATATGCAAAGTCTGGCAATGCGGTTAAGTTTTTTTCTTTACTAGAAGAAGACTCTTTTACAATCTACAGCATGAAGGGTCTTTCTCTTTCATGGACATGCAGTCCCAGAAATACGGTAGGCAATATGATGGATAGATTTATATGGAAAACCAAGACAACTTTTGGTAGAAAATTTGGGTGAGTGGGAAGGACTACCTGATCGTGGAAAAATTGTATGTATGGCAAATAGTGGACATGAGCTTGAAGTTTGCTGATTCTTGTAGCTGAGATAACTGTGGGGATGAAAGCTAGAACTGAAGAGAATCTCTTTGTAGTGGCCTCATGAGTTGAGAAAGGACAACATTCAAGTCTCTCAGGAGGGGAAGTTATTGTGCCAGGGCTAAATGCAGCACCAGCCTTTCATAAAGCTAGATATCAATGGATGAGCAGAGATGGGTTTAGTATGTACATGAATGTTGTAAGCCACTAAGGCACTGAGATGTACTTTCACTAGCAATGTGGCAAGACCTGAGTGAATCATAAAGGAAGAACAAACATGTTAGTAAATGCTTTGGCTTATAAGAAAATGGGTCCAAGGATTTTTTTTTGTCAGTACCATTTGGAATATCCAATAATCTGAAGGTATATCACTCTCTGGTAGATGGCATGCTAGCTGGAACCAAAATGTTCTCGATCGCTCTAGACAAAGAGAAATTAGTGAGCACTGAGCATACACTATCCAAACCATTGGACTGAGGTATGCAAGGCCTGGATGATAGAGCATTTCTTTATCCTGAGTTAACAACATAGGAGCTGTCCCCAGATATACAGGGCACTGCTGGAATGTTGTATGAGATATGCAAACTATGTCTGTCTGGGCCATGCTGGAACTATAAGAAGCAAGAAAGCATGGTCTTCATCAGCTTTTATACCTCCCTGACAATCAGTAGTAGCAGTGGGAAAGTGTCTATGAGGCTTGTTCCCCAAAAAAGGAGGAAAGTTCCCTGAGCTGGAATACTCTGCTGAGGTGATCCGTCAAAGTGCTGGAGGCTTCTGGAAGATAGGTGCCTTGTAGGTCA